>NC_056729.1:332069297-332171797 GCF_019279795.1 Protopterus annectens | reverse complement strand
ATCAACAAAGGAAAGGAGGGCAGTAGTAGTACTATGATGGGGGCGAAAGCCATGTTGAGTTTTGGATAAAAGATTATTTAAAGTGAGATAATGTAGGAGTTGTTTGTGAGCACATCTCTCCATTATTTTTGCTATAGGTGACAATATAGCTATCGGTCGGTAGTTAGAGGTTTCTGTGGAGGGACCACCCTTATGAAGAGGGATGACGTAGGATATTTTCCAAAGAGAGGGTATTTTGCCTTCGGTTATAGTCCTGTTAATTAAGATTGAAATGGGATAGGCTACTACATCTGATGCTATTTGTAAATATTCAGCAGGGAGTCGATCGGCCGATAGAGTGGATGGTTTAAGTTTTTTCAATAGGGTTCTAATATAGGAGGTGGATATTGGTTGAAGGTTAAAGGCAGGTGGAGCATTAGAAACAGCAGTAGTAATGAAGGAGGAGGAAGAAGGTAGCTGACTGGCTAGTGACTGGATGGTCTCGGTGAAAAAAGTGTTGAAGGCATTGGCCACTTCTACAGGATCTTTACCAATAAATTTCTCTGGGGTTGGGGTAGAGGATTTCCCTGAGTGAAGGAGGTTATTGAAACCTGCCCAAAACTTCTTAGGGTTATTGCTGTGTTTATCCTGGAGGTGACAAAAGTAGTTCTTTTTATCCCGGGTTATGTCTGATTTAGTGGAATTTCTATGCTGCTGGAATTTAATACGGTCAAGTGGTGCTTTAGTGGTTCTCCACTTATCCCATGCTTGATTTCTAAGCTTGATTTTTAATTTAGTTTCCTTGGTAAGCCAAGGTGTGATCCGGGCCTTTGATCTGATGAGTCGATTAGGGGCATGTAAATCTAGTATATTTAGAAATGTGTCATTGAAGAGTGACACACTCTCATCAAGGGGAAGTGTTTTTAACATCGACCAGTTACAGGATTTGAGTTCCTCCAAAAATATACTTGGGAGAAATTTCTTCTTATTTCTAACATGTCTATATATGGGAGGATTTGTACAGGTCATTTTATGTTTCAAGATAAAAGTGACAAGGTGGTCACTGAGGTCATTAGGAAGGGTCCCACTGGTATAGTTTGGTGTATCTTTATTGGTAAGAATCCAATCAATGGTGCTATCTTTTTGATTAGCATTTCCAAGTCTTGTTGGTGATATGATGTTTTGGGAGAAGCCATGTAAGTTAATGGGCAAGGGATTCTTCTGGTCAGTGAACTTGGACCAGTCAATGTTAAAGTCGCCCAGTATAATGGTTTCCTGAGGGTAGTGCATGGTTAGCCAAGATAGGGTGGATTCCAGAGTATCTTGGTTGTTCCCTGGTGGGATATAAACTACAATAAGGTTAATGCATTTTTGGTTGTTTAGGCATATTTTTAGGGAAATTAGTTCCATATTGGAGATGATAGGGGGTTGTAAGGAATTCCGGATGATGTTCAATGAGTTTTTAAACATAACAGCTATTCCCCCCCTCCCTTTTTTTTTGTTCGATCTATCCTAAGCAAATTATATCCAGGTGGGAGAATCTCTTCATCCTTTGTAGAAGGTTTGAGCCAAGTTTCCGTTAGACACATGATGTCTGGGAAATGTGTGGCTATAATAGCATGTAGATTATGAACTTTATTTTTAATACTTCTAACATTTAGATGGAAGATAAGAAGAGAGCTAGTGCTTCTTGGGGATAGGTTAGGGGTAATATGGTCTACGTTTGAGGTTGGGCCTGGGTTGGGGTGAATATCACCATCATTAACAATGCATTTTTTCAGATGGTCTATCAGTCTTAGTAGCTTACTAATTAACTTTAAACTATATTTTGTAGAGGTAACTTTAGGGTGACGTAGCGTAAGATATACCCCTTTATAGCAGAATGTTGTAGTGATGAAATTCGAAGGAGAAAGCAGGTTAGTAAAAGCTAAAAAAACTGTAAAAACTTAAAAAAGCAATTCTTGAGAATGAAGAAATAACACCCCAAACCAGATATTTGAGCGCGCTTTCGTCTTTTAAATTTGTAAAGACTTCTTCAGCAAAAACATAAGAAGATTTAAAAACTGTGGTTTAAATACAAAAACTAAAACAAAAGATTTAACAATAAGCCTATGGGGCTGGTGGTAGTAATAAACCAATAGGGTTAATAGTGTCAAACAGTAGGTGTAACCTTCTGTGTGTAACAAGACACTGTGAGCTTTCTTTATTAGCAGCATGTAAAACCTGTTTGTTAAAAAATAAATCCTTACTAGAAACCAAGAAGAAAAACCTTCTGTGTGTAACAAGACACTGTGAACTTTCTTTATTAGCAGCATGTAAAACCTGTTTGTTAAAAAATTAACAGTGTGGTGTACAGACACAGGCACCTAGAATTGTAATTTTAATATAAACTTTCCTCTGCTATTTTCTCAACTATCTAGCTAAGTGTAGAGAAGCTAGTTTGCTTGCTGAGAAGCATTATCCCAATAGTGTTGTTTTAGATCAATACTTGACTTTTCCTCCCAGCTCAACCACTCCATATTTAGTTACAAACCCCTCTTGCATAGCCCCTTGTAGATCACAAAAACAAGGATCTACAGCAATGGATGTGCACTTTCCTACTGTCTCTGTAGTCAGCCTGATCAAAATGGGAATCTTAAGAAAATGTATTAATTGTCTCATGTTTACTGACGACTGCCTTATTTTAAGCACACTGACACAGGATGGAAGATATGTAATTACACTATATACTTGGAGGCAAAGTACTCACATACAGACACTCACATCTCCAAACAGGTTACCAGTAACCCACACAATACACCTACTATTGATTAGACATATAAACTCAACATGCACTGTACCCATACCTGAAAGAACTCCCAGCTGCTGACCTCAGCAACCTCACAAATATTCTACACAAACAACACCCATCAGGACACATACAACCACATCGCACAATGTTTCAACCTCTAACCCCTTAAGACAAATTACCAGACAAGCCAGTATATTGGTCATTGGAGTCTCTGTTGTGAGACACACTAATGCCTCACTCACCAGGATGAGCAGGAGACTATTACGGTCAGTTGCCTATCAGAGGCAAGGATCTGCCAGATCACAAATGCATTCAGGACACTGAACCACAAGTATCAGTATAACTCTGTCATAGTCTATGCAAGCATTAATGACCTGAGGTGTACCTCTCTGATTATTTGAAGAGACATATGATAGAGCTTTCAAATTATGCGTCCCATGTAGGTATGACCGTACTACTGAGGAGCATTCTACCTTCTCCAAGGATGATGCCACAATATAAAAAGATAATTGACTTTAACAATTGGATTAATTACTGGTGTCATTCTAAGGGGGTCCAATATTTGTCTGCATGGAAGAACATGATCAATAGGCCACACTGCTTTGCCAAGGATGATCTGAACCTGTCCCCACTAGGCTTTCAGATACTGGCCAAAACATTATCCACCCCACAGTGCCTTTTTTAGGCAATGCCAAACTGATAAACCTTCCAACACAGTAAAGTCTACTCAAGATAAGCTAAAGGTGTTAGCGGTCAATCCTAGGAGTCTCAACAAGACCCTCCACTCCCCGGAAGTGCTTCTTATCCCTGAGACTGTTGACATCTATGCAGTTACCGAGACATGTTTTAAAGCCACAGAAGGCACCGTGGCAATGCAAGGCTATAATGCCTTCCACACACTTCGACCAGCTACCACACAAGAAGGGACAAGAGGTAGAGTTGTATCAATCTACTTTAAAAGCAAGCACACCTCAAGATTGGTCAAAAAATATGACACATTTAGCTACTCCATGTAAAACTAAACTCAGGTATAGTCCCATACTGTATCCCTGCTAGCTACAGGTCCCAGTCTAAGATTCAAGATAACCATACCATGTACTTGTATGTACTGGAGTCAATCACCTTTCAGCCCAGCACCATATTTATGGATGATTTCAGCTATCCCACCATAAATTGGGATACATACACAACCACTAACATGCAAGCTCAAAGATTCCTGGATTTCGTTAATGCAAATATCCTGAAAAAGCTAGTCTGCATACCCACTATGAGTGCAAATATCCTGGATCTGGTACTCACAAATATGACAGATTGCTGTATGACCCCAGTGTAAAGTCCTCACTTGTCAGATCACATCACAAATCGGTCACACTTGAAATGAGCAAACATGTACGAAATCTTCAGACACTGGACCCATCCCAGTTCAGTTTCATCAAGGGTAGATCATGCCTTCTAAACCTGGTGGACTTTTACACGAAGGTCAGTAGATCCATGGACAAGGGAAAAATGGTGCACGTTGCCTACCTTGACCTGGCAAATGCATTTACCACAGTACCTCACTTGAATATTATACACAAACTGACAAATTTTGGCATAAATCCCTATATCACCTGATAGATAGCCAAATGGCACACTGATAGGACACATGAAGTTAGGGTGGGGAATCCACCTCCACCAAGAGACCTGTTACTAGGTGTGTCCTACAGGGATCAATACTTGGACCTCATTTGTTTAGAATATACTTCTCTAAAGTCAAGACAAATGTAGAAGCCCTTTGGCTGAGCAAATTTGCTGATGATTGCAAGCTGAGTACAATCACGGAATCTCCCAAAGATGTAGATACCCTCCAAGAAGTTCTGACACAGAAAAATAACTTGGGCCAGAGGCACAGCCCAAAACTCAATGTACAGAAATGTATAATTATATCTGTGATGCCCATACACTGGCCCAGCAATCATAGGTTCATAGGTAGGTACTAGGCTATTGGCCCTAGGGCCCATACAAGCCTACAAGAAGCCTTAATCCTCACCACTAACACCAGAGAGGGGCGTCCATATAGGGAAAGGATAATAAATATACACACAGTAAAGTACAATTTCCCTTAAGAGCACACATAGATCGTACTTAGTCTGGGGCTGGTTTCTCCCTTTCTCTCCAGGTCCCAAATAAGACTCCCCACTGGCACAGTTATAGGGTCCAGATCTCAGCCTGGTGGGCATGCTAGAACCTCTAGTACCCTCTCTGTCCAACCAGTGCTTCGTGTCACTTCCCAAGTAGCTGACACAAACACACTTTGAGATAAGAGTTTATACAACCACACAGGCACTCCTCCTTTCTGTCCTTAAATTGATAACACAGTACCACTGATTCATTTCACATTACATCATTTCTTTCTGGTTCCCAGGCTAACAGACTCTAAGAAGTTAATGGCCCCTTTGATCTTGCAGCTGGTAAGGAGCCAGAGCAATAAAAGAAATTATACATGCAAACTCTAGCCATTAACTCAGGCCTCAAAACAATAGGCAGAATTCCTTCATCCAGACATATCGGCTCCAAGTTTTGACAAAGAATTGACTTGTCAGCTTTTTTACAGCCGAGTACACTGTTGTTACATTTTTGCAGTTCCACATTTAACACCATTTTTCCCATTTAAGAGAACAAGCCTGTGGCTTATATTAATATTTACAAATGACAGAATTATCTACAAAATTCTATCTGGCTAGGCTGGCAGCCTTCACCTATCTTCACAATATCCTTTAGGAAGATGACCACCCCTGAAAATGACAACATTGGTAACACTTCCCTAAGGGTAGACCTAGTGGTAAAGGACTTGGGAACACAGTTTGACAGTAATTTGTATTTTGATCACCATGTATCTATGGTGGTGAGAAAATCTTTCTTTGTGGAACAACTTATAAGTAAGGGCATGGCATTTAAATCTAAGGAAATCATAGCCTCATTATATGCAGCCCTTTTTAGACCAATAATCGTATAGAATGCAACCTAAGGTGTGTACCTGACCAGGTATTTGTAACAGCTGAAGTGGTCACAGAGGTTCTACACTAAAACAATACAGGGTGTAAATAACATGTCCTATACAAACTGTCTCAAAACCTTGTCCCTGTACTTGGTTTCTTACAGACTACTGAAAAGCAATCTATAGCTAGCCTACTACAAGGCATTCTCTGATCCTGCCCTGATGGATATGCTACACATCTACAAAACAATTAGCACTAAAATTACCTGATCTAAGGAGCTAAACCTCATCTGTGGCATAAACAAAGCATGTTGGAAGGATATGTATGTGTCTCAGAGATTACCCCTTCACTGGAACCGATTCCCCACTCATGTGAAGTGGAGCTCTCATCTAAGCCTATTTAAATGCAATTTTGACCAATGGATGTAAATTGAAAATTCACCTCAGCTTGTCGCCTGTGTCCTTTATGGATAGGAGCAGCTCGTAGATGCCCTATGGCATAGGCATATATCAAAGTCATTCAGTCATTGGGAAATGATAATTGGGAAAATTGGGGCATAAATGGTTAGGCTTAAAAAGGTTCTAGGGCTATTAGCCTAGTAACCTCCTATGATTCTATTATCCTCTGATAATATGAATTCACACAAACTTAAAGCAGCAGCTGTTGACAGACAGGCTTGATGTGCTAAAGTCCTTAATATCACAAAGAGATAGAGTCCACTAAATGACTATTCAACAACAAAACAACAATGCAAGGGAAGTAATGCAATGCTGAATTGCAAATATATTTTAGTGCATTTAATGCTGTACATACTATAATAAAAACTGAGATGTTCAACCACATATCTTTAAAATGATGCGAAGAAACAAAAGCAATCCCCTTTACGTATTAAATTTAAGATGGTATCCATAGACATACAGCATATAGTGAAGTGCTGATTAACAAGTGTAGCAGCCATATGCAAGATGTGGGTGATCTTATGCATGTCTAATTAACTGTGAGCCTCTGTGCAGAAACAGATCCTTAAAATATTACAGATTTGCAAACTTCTTTATTGTTTTTTTTCTCTACACACTGGCTATTTCTTTTATTACTGATAATGTACACAAATTCACAGCAAATCAGTACATAAGATAACAGTAACATAATAAAAATGAAAATTAATTTTGTCAACAATTAGTTACATAAACTACAGGAAACAGAGTTGCTTTTAAATTATATTAAAAGGAGATTATTTTGACCAGAAGACATTAGACAACCTACCTGTGAAGAATGTTGATACACACGAAGTCCCATTTCATAAATGACAGCAAGGAAGTAAGTAGCTCTGTGGTAATCACAGCAACTGGAATCCAACAAAGATGGCAAAAGTGAACTCACATAGTCAAGTCCTTGTGGACCAGATAATTTCTCGGTAACTTTCTCAAATATTCTTTTGCCAACGTATGAAGTCACCTCAAGCTGATCTGACAGATCTAGTAATAGAAAACAAGCAACTTTAAAAAACATCTAGAAAGAAAAATTCAGCAATGTTCTGAACTTATCAAGATAATCGGCTGATTATGTTAAAGTACGTGCAGTCACATTTTCTAGTTACGGAAGACATCTGCCTTCAGAGAAGAAAAGCAACAGGTTCTATGTTGAACAGTAAAGCATCATTTATGAGAGCCTAAAGATAATTTGTACAAATGTTGTGCATTTCATAGAAAGTGTCAGTTTCAGATACCTGTTCATTTATGAGCAATACGAAACATCTTTAAAAAAGATAAAACATTACTACTCGAGTTTCTCTTAAGGTAAATCAGTGTTTGTAAACTAAGAGTAACAGTAATTTGAATCATTGCAAAATCTGTCACTTGATACTGTGAAATTGTAGCTGACTCATCTCTGTCACCTCTGTGACTAATGCTGGCAGGACTTACCGAGCATTTAAAGTTTTCCCAGGATGCCTTAGTACTTGCCCTTTACCTGTAATGCTTAGTGCCAAATGACCCTTTTCAGATCTCTTTAGCTATGGCTAAAGACAGTCATCCTTCAAACAGGCCCAAGACTACCATGTTTTTCATCAAATTTTTGAACAAAATGCTCAGGTTTGATCCTTGTTGCATTTATTTGCATTACAAGCCAGTCTGTTTCAGTTTGTTTTCATCTCTTTCCAGCTGTTTTGCCAAATGTATTCTGCTAGTTAATTGAAGACTTGAGTTACCCTTACCCACTCTCTGCTTGATGCCATTACTTTAGTTGTCAGTAAAAAACAAGAGTCTCAGTTATTTAAAAAATGCAAGAGTCTGGCAAAATATTCCAGGGTATTCTTTTGCTAGAAATGACCTTCTGAAGTTCAATTTCAAGGCCCACTTTTGAAATCCCATAGTTGTTGGTGTCAGCTTCGCCCTCAATGGTTAGCATCAAATTGTTATTCCAATGCTAAGGTCAACTCTTTTGGCCCTAACCTTGGGCACATCTACATCAAGTGCCAACCCTTTAGGGTCAGCATTCCCATCTTCAAGTAGGGGGTCACTGGCAGTCCCAATTAGAATACTGCATAAGGACCCCTTAACAGCAATTCAGACTATGTTTCTACTGGGACCTCACTTAGTTGCCAACTCTGCAAACCCCCCCCCCTCCCCCCATAGTTTTTCTCAGCAGCATCTTATGGTTGTGAAAGTTGGACAATGAAAAAAAAAGATAGGAAGAAGATCGATGCCTTTGAATTGTGGTGTTGGCTTACACTACTAAAAATCCCACGGACTGCTCATAGAATGAATCAGTCAGTCATTGCCAAGATCCAACCCAAGTTCACTTTGGAAACTCAAATGTCAAAGCTCAAGCTATCCTATTTTTGACATACCATGAGAAAGAAAGCATCATTGGAGAAAGGCATTATGACTGGTATGGTAAGCGGCCAGCATAAAAGGGAAAGACTTTCGATCAATTGGCTTGACACAGTGACAGCAGACATGAACATGTCACTATCAACCCTTACCAAATTCTCTTCCTTTGAAGTCAAAAGGTAAAGACCAATGCAAGTGGAAGCATTTAAACTGACCTGCAAAATCTCCCATACCAGAGGCTGATTCTTTCTTATTATCTAATGACCCCCTGCATGCTTGCCAATGTCTTTTGGTCCCCCAGGTTGTACACTTGGGTACTTACCCCTTGCTGATGAGATGGGTATGATTTTACACAAGGCTCTTTTCTGTACCTGAAAAGACAAAGGAACTCAGGCCCATTCTCATCTAGACTAGCCTAAACTAACACTTTGTCAAGAAGCCCTTTCACATGGAAACAGTATAGCTAATTGTTCCTTATCTATCCAAAGCAGACTGGATGTGTTCTTTGAACACTGAGATGCATGTTGTTAGATGCCGTCAAGTTAACTTTGACTCATGGTGACTCTGTAGACAGTTTTTCTAAACAGTTTGTGGTCTTCACAGAGCCTGGTAAGGGTTGAGAGTAACATGTTCATGTCTGCTGTCACCATGTCAAGCCAACAAAGCAGAGGCCTTCCTGTCTTGACACTGGCCACTTACCATATTAATCATAATGTTTTCCTCCAATGTTGCTTTCTTTATCATGGTGTGTCAACTAGGATAGCTTCAGCCTTGGCATTTGAACTTCCAAAGTGAACTTGGGTAGGATCTTGGTAATGACTAATTCGTTCTATGAGCAACCCATGGAATTGGTTGTAGTTTACTTCAACACAACAATTCAAAAGTGTCGATCTTCTTCCTATCTTTCGTTTTGATGGTCTACTTTTCACAGCCATATAATGCTGTTGAGAAAACAATAGCTTGAACTAATCTGATCTTCATGTGAAGAGACACATTTCTACATTTAAACACCTTTTCTAGACTCAGCATAGCTTCTCTATTGATACATAGATGCTGTTGAATTTCCACAATACTTGCTGATTCCATGTCAATAACTGTCCCAAGAACACTGAAGGTATTGACAACTTTGTCTTCTCCATCAAGACTGAAGCTGGTTGTGCCATCAGTTTTAAGTATCTTCACTTTTTCATATTAAGGTGTAGGCCCATTTTGGGACTGTGCTCTTTGATGCTTGATAGTAAATGTCTCCAGTCATTTTCACTCCCCTCCAATATTGTCATGTTGTCAGCATAATGAAGACTGTGGATAATTCTGCAACCAGTTTTCACTTCATAATTACTTTATACAACATTGATTCTATGATTTGCTCTGCCATACATATTACACAGATGAGAAAGGAGACATTCTTGACGACTTTGAACCATTCTGCTTCTCCTTGTTCAATTCAGACAGCTGATTCTTTACTACAATAAAGATTGCACATGAGAATGATTAGGTGCTCTGACACAACCATCCTTTTCAAAGATGATCACAAGCCTTCATGATCTACACAATCAAAAGACTTTTTGTAATCAATAAACATATACATATTTTTTGGTACTTTTCCGTTAGACCCCTACTACGCGTTTTGGAACCCAGACTGGCATGTCTCGCCCTGTTTCTTTCCCAGCAGCCTCAGATCAGCACCACACTTTGTCTTTCTCAAACCTTGGACTCTTACTTCTCTTTGACTGTCCTCCCCTTTGTACTACATGTCCGTAGCCATTTTTGGCCTTATTCCTATCCGCACGGCTTTGGATCGGCACTATGCTTCATTTTTCCCAGACCTTGCGGTCTGACTTGTTTCCCACTGTCTTCCCCTTCCTACTACATCTGTGTGGATGATTTCTCTCTCTCGATTTAGGACTACACTTTGGTATAATAAAACATTTATGTTTTTAGGTTGTCTCTAGTGGTGCTTAAAGTCACTGTATACTCTACACCACAAGAAGAATTGTCTCTGCATGATGCAAAAAGGACAGCAAGAGTTTTGGGGTAATTTATCATTGCAGATATCCACTTGTTCGCAAGTTTCAGTATTATTTAAAAAGAAGACCTTACGGAGTACACAAAATCTCTGAAAACAACTTTTTTTTTGCAGCGGAGACACATGACTGGTCAACCATTAATTCGTAATGACAAACAATATTTCGCGAGATGGGAAAATAACACAGTAAATCGTCATATCTGTAACATACACCTACACTAACGGGTACTCAGATAACTAATGAGATTATTGGCAGTTTAAGAAAGAATAAATTACCTCACGCAATGTCATAGGTATGCCTGTAACTTCTTCAGATCGTTCTCTGTTTCTGTGTTAATGGATGGTGCATTCCTTGTTCCCATTTTCATTACAATCACAGATATTTCCACAGATCCTAAATTACTTTCACATAATAGGTCTGTTTGGAATGGCTTCCAATTGTCCCTGTGACAAAGCGGCCCATGGCACTATCTAAACACAGCAGCGCAAAGTGGTAGGGGTTTAACGGAAAAGTACCATTTTTTTTTCTAATATTCTTTGGCCTTTTCTTAGACCCATCTTATATTTGCAATGTTATCTAGTATTCCTCTTCCCTTTTGGAATCCAGTTTGCACATCTGGGAGTTCCTGCTCCAGGTATGACTGTAGTCTCCACTGTATTATTTTGAGTAAAATTTTGCAAGGGTATGAGATAAGGGTGATTCTACAGTAATCAGAACAGTCAGTAGGATCGCCTTTCTACAGTATTGGGAGAAATATGCTTTCTTCCAGTCAGTTGGCCATGATGATGACGATGACTTGAGTATTTGTTGGCACAGTGTTGTCAACAGATCAAAAACTTAATTTGAGCACTTTGGTATTTCTATTGGAATTCCATCAGAACTGTGGGCTTTGTTTTCAGTAATTTTTAGTGCTGCCACAACCTCCTCCTTCATCACCATTGGTTCCTGTTTGTATGTTGTAGCCTGGTACTGTTGTTGAATAATTTGATCTTTCATATATAAAGACTCCATGTATTCTTGCCACCTGCATTTCATTTACTTGGCTTCAATCAGCATAGCACCTTGGACATCTTTCAGCATAGCAATTCTAGGTTGGAATTTTCACTTGAGTTCATGCAACAAAAGGCTGTACTTGTTCTTTCCTGAATGTTTTCTTCTAATTCCGTACACGTGTCACTGCAAAATGTTTCTTTATCTTGCCTTGCAAATCATTAAAAAGAGCAGTTGCACTCCTTAACACTTTATTTTTCTCCTTTTGCATTGGCTTCTCTACATTTCAAAGCAATTTCTTTTGTTGCACTGGACATCCATTTATGTTTGTTTTGTTTCGCAATTGGTTTTAAATTTGATGCTGGCATATCTCCACATAAAAACAGCCAAGGAATCAAGCTGTTCCTTCATTTTTTGATAGGAGACTTTGATTTTCAGTTCCGGACACTGATTTTTAGGCTCACATCCTCAAGGCATTCAATAAATGCATGTCAGTAATTGCACTGGGTCTCAGGCTGCAGGACTTCAGTTTTTTTGTTTCTTGTCTTGAATATTGACTTCTTGTAGCCCCAGCTATGTAGAGTATGACTATCTCCAGGGATTCTCTTCCATGGCTTTTTTCGGAATAATGCTGAATGAGGTAAAATCCCAGATGAAGCTCACACTGTTAATTATGCTCACTGGCTGTAATCTAGGCTGTCTGGCTTGTCATGCCTCTCTTCCTTGGGACGAAATCCTTCCAGTTAAGTCAACTGACCCTCCTCCATCATCCCAGGTCCTATGCAATGGCATCCTCGAACAATGAAGCTTCTGACATCCACAGCTATCGCAGTTCCCAATGCAAGATTACTCATAAAGGTTCTTCAGTGGGCCCTCAAATTTCAGCAAAAGCAGTTGATAGACAACTTAAAGGCACCTATTAAAATATCCAGGAAATGCAAGGAACATCTCATATGGTGCATCTGTGAATCCAACCTTTCTCTGTACAGACCCTTTCTAGCCCAAGGTCTGCAGGTGATGGTAACCATAGATGCCTTTGTTTTAAGGTGATGCATTTGGAGTAGAAGGTCCAAGGCACTTTGTCAAACCAGATGTTTTGTAAATAAATAATATTCTTCCTACATTCCAAGTTTTTAATGCTCCTTCCCATCTGGTGAAAATGCCTTCTACTCCAACAAGAGAATGTAAGAATGGCCTTAACTATGAATCACCTGCTTGATGCTTCTTACCTCCTGGGACATGCTAACTTCCATTGTTGAGTGGCTCAGTTGCTGCTGTCTACTAATGTCCTATGAGTGGTCTTTTACTTAGTCTCTGGCAGAGACCTTGTTCCATTGCTGGGGAAGCCTTCCTAAGATTTTATTTGCCTCCCATAGCCTCCCACAGCCAACTTCAAATGCAGCAGCTTTTTTTCTTATTCTTCATAAGGAAGAATTCCCCAAAGATGTACTCATCCAGACATGGTCACTGGATCTCCTTTATGCCTTTCTCAACTTTCTCCTTATTCCCAAATGTATGGAGAAAATCAAGTCACGCAAAGGAAAAACAGCCCTACTTTTGGCTCAATAAGTGTTGTTCAATTTGCTATGACCTCATCTCCTGGTCAGACCTCTCCTCTTGAAGCCTTCCAAGAACCTCGTTTTTCATCCATCTGGCAGGCCTCACCTAGAAGTTCACTCCTTCATGTTTACCACTTGGTTTCTCCAGCTTACAACACAATGACTAGGGAGCCTTCAAACCTCGAAAGGGTGGTTTACATCCTCAGTTTTGCACACAGACCTGGCAATAGCAAAACATAATGAAGCAAGTGAACATCCTTTTCCTCTTAGGTCATATCCAAGGAAGTAGACCTCTTTACAGCACCTACTTCCATCATCCTACTGTATCTGGGAGGGATTTTTGATTCAGGCCTCAATTTTCTCCTTCATAAGGTACTCCTGACAGCCATTTCAAACTTTCATCAAGGAGCATACTATGTTTCTTTAGCTAATATTAAAGTTTGCAAAACTTTCTTGAGGGTCATTTTCTTGCTTTATCCACCTTTCATATTTCTAGTTTCACTTTGGGACCATTACTTTGTTTTAGAGAAACTTAAATTTTCTCCATTTGAACCAGCTTCTTCTGCAGAAATAAATTAATTAACTGGAAAACTCTTGTTCTAATCATTGCAATTTCAGCTAGGAGAATATCAGAACTTCAAGCTTTGCAATTTTCCACAAGGACAGAGTGTCCATGAGGATGAATCCTTCCTTTATGCTGAAAGAGGCCCACAGCAGATAGCATTAACCAGTTAGTCGACCTTTCTATGTTTTGTCCCAAATAATTCCAGTCACTGACAATAGTTGTTGCATTGGTGGATGTGCACAGATGACCCCGAATTTATTTGAAAAGAACAAAAGCCATAAGGAATGATTCCCAGCTTTTCATTTTGTTTTCTAATTAAAAAGTTGTTTCAAGGTGTCAAAATTTATTTTTCTGTTTGGCTTCTGCACTGCATAAAACAATTATCAAAAACATATCAAACCCTTGTCAAATTTAACTAATGCTTATTCTACCAGATCTATCTCCACTTCACAAGCCGTCTTCAAATGCACCTCCATGGATGACATCTATGTGATTTCTATGTGTTCATCGCTGAATACTTTTGCAAAACATAACTAGATGGTTATGATCTCCTAGATGAGGTCCCCCTTCAGGGCCACTGGTACTCAGGGAATACTTCTATGCAGAGTCACCCAATAGGTCCAGCTTGAAATTCTGGCCTAGAGGAGACAGAGATGAAACTCCTAATGTCAGATATAAAAGTTAAATGCTAACCATAACAGCAGATCTATCACCATTCCTGCCCTTCTCCCTGTCTGAGCCTGAAGGATGCCTTCCTTGGTAATGGCTAGCTAT
This sequence comes from Protopterus annectens, assembly GCF_019279795.1. Classification (NCBI taxonomy): domain Eukaryota; kingdom Metazoa; phylum Chordata; order Ceratodontiformes; family Protopteridae; genus Protopterus; species Protopterus annectens. The sequence continues at coordinate 332,157,303 of NC_056729.1, read as the reverse complement.
TTGACATAAGATTTCTTTGCGCTGAGCTCTACATTTGTGGGCTTCAGAGATATGGAAATGAAGTCCTTTAGTGATAAGCATTATCGTTAAAGGGGAAAGGCTAATGTAGCCAGGGAAATTTTCAGATGCCATGCTGACCAAATCATGCCAGTCTTATTCCTACAGGTGACAGAGACGGAAACTTCCAGAACAGATCTGTCATTACTGCAAATAGGCAATATTCATATCTGATCTCAGATGTCCATGCTGAGGACAGCTCTTCAGAGAGATAGACCCTACTATATATTGAGTCAGTTAGAGCTCTCTCGTTTGTGTGTGTGTGTGTGTGTGTGTGTGTGTGTGTGTGTGTGTGTGTGTGTGTGTGCGTGTGTGTGTGTGTGTGTGTGTTTGTGCATCTGTGCGTGTGTTAAAAAAAGAAGCAAGATACAAAGTCTTTGTAAATAAAACAAGTATTGTTAAAGTTGTAAGTAAGTTTCAATAATGCTTTGCAGTCAGTGTAGCATAAATTTGCCAGGATGCAATAATTATCCAAATAATCAGATACCTACCCTAGTTTAGTTCTGAAATATGACAACTATCATGCACTTAAATCGCTCTGAAGGAAATTGCACACTAATATTCTGTGGAAACAGAAAAAAGGTGTGTTTGTCACTTGTCATCTATACTTATATAACCTTGCAACTTCCAATATTTTATATCATTATTGTCCCACCTCATGAACAAGCATGGTTAAAGATGTAAAGATGTATTGCATTACATTCTTAGTTAAATTTCCTGTCATCATTTTTCACCTTAAGGGCACGGCCACCTCAATATTTCCATCGAAGGTAAAGAATATTTTCAAAGTGGAAAAGGTTTTGTGTTTTAAAGGTAGCTCTGGGTGTAGTTGGGGAGGGGGTGTAAGTGTCAGATATGTGGGTATATGCCTTTAAATGCTAATGAGATATCTGCAATGTTTAGTAAACAATGTGGTAGACAGAAGTTAAAAAAAATTCCTTTTCAATACAGACTACAGCCGTAACTAGGGGTAGAGTGAAACTGCTCCAGAAGAAAGTTTTTAGAGGGTGCAGGCAACAATGATGCACGAAAGCAGCATTGGTATTAATATATGAAGCCTTGGTGAGATCTCAGCTTCATAACTGAATACCAATATTGTATTTGCAGTCACAGAAGAAGCACTGAATGCATGAGTAACTGTAGCAAGCTGCTTGTAACAGTTGTAGCAAGCGGTTTGTTACAGTTTCAGGAGGGGAGAAGAGATTTTCTGAGAATGAGCACCAGTTTTGAGAACTGTACAGGACATTAGATGTCCTAGAAAATCTATGATACAGACATCATTAAATTACTGCTAGTGTCTCTGTGTGCTATTTATTAAGCTTCCTGATATGACATTATTCAAGTATAAAGTATAAAAAGTTTTGAAGTATAAGAAGTTATGGACGCACCAAAACGCTCCATCTGTGTTGTCCGTTTTCATTCTTCCTCAACTAATGGGTTTGGATCTGATACTTGGGTCCAACTTGGCCATTACACTAGCTCGTGTCCTCCAAAAACTCTCAAGCTCCTTCCCTACTCATAATGCACCAATCCCTAATGTACCTCAGACCTTGTTTGCTGCTTGATAGAAAGACAATTACAATTTACCATATCTGGAGCTCAACACAATGAACAGTCATGTCCTTAAAGCCTTCTGCTCCTCCAGGAGTCAGTCATTAAAAAGGATGGGGGTTGCAGGGTGGGGAGTTGAGAAAGAATGAAATTGGACAACACAGATGGAACATTATGGCGAGTAAATAACTTCATCTGATGTTGTCAATTTTTGTTTATTCCTCAACTAATAATAGGTTCACAGGTGTGTACTAGGCTAATGGCCCTGGAGCCTTTACAAGTCTAGTCCATAGGATTACCCTGGCATCGTGCAACCTGACATTAGTCCCCAGTGTCTCTGTTGAGTAGAGCCACTGGAGTAATCCCTGGGGTGAATTTTCTATTTCCCATCCACTTATCAAGATTTCTCTTGAAGAAAGCTAGTGGGGTGCTCTGCTTGACATGTATGGGAAGTCTATTCCATAGCATGGGCAGTCTCTGGGTTATGAACCTGTCCCACCAGCATGTTCTGTTGATTGTGGTAATGAGGTTGAGGTCTCTGGAGTGTGTGGTGCAGAGGGATTGGGATTTATTTAGATGTAGCATTTCTAACAGAGCCGGGTCAGACATGGCTTTGTAAGTCAAGCAGAGATCGCCTCTAAGTAGGCGATATGAGACAGAGAATAGTTTGAGTTTTTTGAGTCTGTCCATATAGGACAAGTGTTTAAGGCCTAGGATCCTCTTTGTGAGGTACTTTTGTGGCTTCTCCAGTTGCTGAAGGTGTCTAGTGATGTACATGCCAAATGGGGCATTGTACTTGATGACTGGCCTAATGAGGGAAGATTAGAGGGAGACAATGATCTCTTTCTTCCTGGATGCAAAATCCATAGTAATGAGATGTGCCCACAGAAGAACTTTCTGACCACAGTGGCAATGTGGTGGTCAGAAAAGAGGTTGCTGTCAACCTGTGTTCTCAAATCTCTTATAATGCCTTCTGTGTTCAGTGGACTACCAACAATGTGGTAATTTATGGGAACCAGTTTTTTTCCAAAACGGATGATGACACATTTTTTGGCATTGAGCTTAAAGCCATGGTTCTGACACCAGTCATTGGTCTCAGTGAGGTCTTTCTGTAGGATGGATCCAAGGATCACTCGGGGAGTTAATAACAGCTCCCAACTTGCAATCGTCTGCGAATTTTGTCAGTCAGAGTCCCTTCATGTTGGCCTGGACTTCAGAGAAGTAGATACCAAACAGGAGAGGACACAGGACCGAACCCTGTGGGACTCCACTCATGACTGGTCAGCAGTCTGACTTGGAGTCAGCTACTTTCACACTGTGGGTTCTATCTGTGAGCAAGTTTGCAACCCATCTAGTGACATAGGGGTTGATGCCTAGCTTAGTGAGTTTTTCTATAATTCCTGAGTGGGGAATAGTGTCAAAGGCCTTGGCCAGATCACAGTATGCTGTATGAATCACCTTGCTTTCATCCACAGATGGGAAAGAGTCCCCAGCTACCTAAAATCCTGGGTAGACTCTAAGGAAAAATATTCATGAGTATGGTTTAGCCAAAAGCTGCTCTTCCCCTGGAGATCAGATCTGCTTTGTAATGAGTGTAAAAGTATGAGGATTTGACCAAGCTGCAGCTGCAGATATATCGTCCATAGAAGCTTTAGACTGCAAAACAGAAGAAGTTGCCCTAGATCTGGTTGAGTGAGCCTTTAAAGGCTTTGGTAAGGGGAGATTCAATTTATTATAAAAAAGAAATGCAACCTGTCAACCATCTAGCTAAAGTTACCTTTATAACTGATTCACCTAATTTAGTATGTGCAAAGGAAAAAAATAGCTGATCTGTCTTTCTAATTTATTTTGCTCTGTGTAGGTAGAAACATAATTGTCTAACATCCAACAAGTGCAGCATATATTCCCCTTTATTTGCAAATGCTGCAAAGAATACTGGTAAGTTAATGGATTGGTTGATGTTGGATTCTGACACCACCTTAGGAAGGAAGCATTGGTACGTAATGAGACAGTACAGTTGTGTACACTTATCATAAATGTAGATGTTCGAGTGTATTCACTGTTGCAGTCATCATAATTTGGGTTATCCCTGCCAGGGTAGCCCTTGGGCAACCCAAATACCAGAGACTTAGTATTTCTGCGTCAGTTGCTGTCGCTTGAGGACTGATGTCAGGTCGTCAGTAGTATAAAGTAAGGCAGTCGACACCATTACATCAGTTTTTCTTGCCCTAACCTGTGAGGAGCCCCCAAGGTAGGACGCCAGGTTCTGGTGGAAGAACCCCACCAGTGGAAAATAAGTACCAATATGTCCCTTGTAAGGAAAGGAGAACAACAAGGAAGAATGGTAACAAAAGGAGAAAGAGAATAAGGGGGATGGTGGGAGGGAAACCAGGACTGCAACACACTCGAACATCTATATTTATGGCAAGTGTACACAACTGTACTATGTTCTTTGAGGTTTCACTGTTGCAGTCATCACATTTGGGTAGATTCTCAAAGCTGAGAGAATGGGTGGAGACTGTCAAGGAGACTAGGGGCTGGCTAGGATACCCTACAAGACTGCAGAGGCAAAGCTTGCCCTGGATTTGGAGAAGAGAGGCAGATGGTAATGCTTGGTGAAAGTGTGAACAGATGTCCAGGTGGCAGCCTCCAGGATGTCCCTGGTGGGGACTCCTCTGAGGAGAGCTGCAGAGGTGAAAGCTGCTCTGGTGGAGTGTGTCCTGACCCCCTTGGGGGGAGGCTTTCCATGCTGTTTGTAGCAGAAATGAATGCAGTGTGCTATCCATTTGGAAATTGTTTGCTTGGAAATGGCTTTGTCTTCTGCCCCTGTAGTAAAGTTAACCAGCAACTGATCAGAATTTCTGAAGGGTTTAGCCCTGTCCAGATGGAATCTGAGCTGTTTGAGCACATCTAGAGAGTGAAGAAGCCTTCCCCCTTGTTCTTGAGATTAGGAAAAAAGGTGGGCAAATGAATGGATTGATTGAGAGCCACACTGGACACCACCTTGGGCATGAAGGATGGGTTCGTTCTGAGGGATACCCTGTCTTTATGGAAGAAGATGAAGCTTTCCACAGCCATGATTGCTTGTAGCTCAGGTACTCTTCTGGCTGAAGTGATGGCCAGAAGGAATGCTGTCTTCCAGGAGAGAAATTTTAGCTCTGCAGAAGAAGCTGGTTCGAAAGGAGTCAGGGTGAGCTTTTCCAAGACAAAGTTATGGTCCCAAGCTGGTGTTGGTGCCCTTCTGGGGGGGCCTCAAGTTGCTAGCCCCTCTGAGGAACTGTTTGATCAAAGGGTGTGAGAAAAGGAGCTGCTCAGTGGGAAAATGAGCAGAAATAGCAGAGGCATAAATTTTTAAAGAGGAGAAAGAGAGACCACTATGTAGTAGGTAAGCTAAGTAATCCAGGATGAAAGGGATGAAGGGCTGCACTGTATTGGCTCCTTTAGCCTGGATCCAGGTGCAGAAACATTTCCATTTATCTGCATAAGACTTCCTGGTGCTAGGACATCTGGCCTCATGGATAACATCCAGAACCTGTTTACTGAGGATAGCAAATTCGTTCATGGTTAGGGAATAAGCCAAGCTGCCAAACTGAGTGTCTGCAATTGGGGATGCATGAATTCCCCTTCCCTCTGGGTCAGGAGGTTTGGAATCTGAGGAAGATGCCATGGAGGCAGCGGGGACAGGCTGTGCAGCAAGGGGTACCACTGTTGTTGGGGTCAGTCTGAAGCTATTAGAATGGCCCTTGGTTTTTACTCCCTTATTTTGAGCAGTACCCTGCGGATGAGAGGCATAGACCAATAGATTGACCCGGGGAAGGACAGGACTTCCACTTTCCAAGCCATGTAGTGATGCTCCCTGATGCAGAATTTGTTGAGCTGATGGTTGGTGTGGGAGGCAAAGAGGTCGACCTTTGGGGTTCCCCATTTCTGAGTTATTAGGGTGAAGGTACTTCTGTTGAGTTACCACTCATATGGGTCCAGAGAGTTTCTGCTTAATTGGTCTGCCAGAGAGTTGAGAGAGCCTAGTAGGAATTGTGCTAACAGGTGTAGTTGCATGGAAGAGGCTGTGAGCCAAAGGTCATGGCCAGCCTACATAGAGGGTAGGAGTGAGTCCCTCCCTGCTTATTGATTTACCACATGACAGTGGTGTTGTCTGTTTTGACCAGGAGAACCCCTTAGAGAGAAGGGGCTTGAAAGCTATCAAGGCATGCTGCACAGCCATCATCTCTTTTTGACTGATTTGCAGAGGGATTTGCTGTGGGCTCCATTGGCCCTGTATGCACCTGCCGTCCAGGTGTGCACCCCAAGCATAGTCTGATGTGTCTGTTGTGAGGATCTGAGAGGCGGGGGTGGGGAGAAGGGCAGTCCCTTGTTGTGGGAGCATGCTGTTGCCCACCAAAATTACCTTTCTGAGGCAAGGAATTATAGGTAGAAGAGTTTCCAGATCTTGAGAGTGTTGACACCAAAGGCTCTTTAGGTACCACTGAAGTTTCCTCATATGCAGTCTGGCATATGGAATGAGTAGTATGCAAGATGTTATGAACCCCAGAGCTTGGATGATCTTCCTTGCAGATATCTGGGGCCTGGTGGCTAGTTGAGAGAAGTAGGCTGTCAGGAAAATGTGTTTCTCTGGTGTAAGGTATGCCATCTCGGATGCTGTGTCCAGACTTGCTCCCAGGAAGATTATCCTTTGAGTGGGCACCTGTTTGGATTTCTTTTTGTTGATTGTGTACCCTAGGGAGGTTAGTAGGGTCTTTACAAAGGCCAGGTGCTTGAGCATGTCTTCTTGGCTGTCTGCCTGAATAAGGCAGCCATCTAATTGTGGGTAAATGTGAATATTTCTTCATCTGCAAAAGGCAATGGCCAGAGCCAAACATTTTGTGAAAACTCTGGGTGCAGCAGATAATTCAAAGGGAAGGGCAGAGAACTGAAAGTGTTGAGATTCTGCCCTGAAGCAGAGATACTTCCTGCATGATTCCCTGATAGGAATGTGGAGGTAGGCCTCTTTTTGATCTAGGCCTATCTGTTCTGCAGGAACGTGCCCTACTGCCCTCATACAGAGCAGGGAAAGGATTTGCTTTTGAGCCTCTGCCCACTCATTTGGTGGTAGATCTGGGAACCCTTTCAGGGTTGGAAGGGTGTAGAAGGAAAATTTGTATCCCTGAGACACAATGTTCAGAACCCATTGGTCCTTGGTAATGGTGGCCCAGGTGCTTGAGTGAAAGGAGAGTTTTCCTCCTAGGGGTAAGTGAAGGTGGGCAGAGAAGAGGGTGGGGGAGGTGAGTCATTGTGAGTTCTTAACATAAGGGGGTGGCTTAGAACTCACTGGTTTTGAAGTGGAGGTAGTCCACTGCTTAGATCTCTGCATTCCCTGAGGCTTCTGCCTGGTGGGGGAGGGGGTTCTGTTTCTATGGAGCCAAGGCTGGGTCGGTTTACTCGGAGCAGGAAAGGACCAGTGCTTGGAAGGACAATGCCCGCTGAACCTAGGGGGCTGGACCTGTAAGAAATCCTTAACTGTGTGCATAAATTTTGCTTTTTCTTCCATCTTTTTTAAGAACTCTTTTGCCTTAGTGCCAAATAAGTTATCTTTGTGCAAGGGGGCATCCAACAACTTAGATTTGACATGGTCTGGCAGGGGTTGTTCCTTAAGCCATGCATGTCTTCTAATGACAGATCCAGTGACTGCTGCCCTGCATAAAGCTTCTAGATCATCAAAACCACAGTGCAAAGTGTGTTTAGTTACTTGACTTGCAGAATACATTAAGTCTTGTAAATCTTTAGATTCTGCCAAAGCAGGAAAGGAAGACATTTTTTGTTTAAGGAGTTCCAAGGTATGTTTTTGAAATTTCAGCATATGGAACTGACAATTTAGTGCCTGATAGCAAGAGTAGCTGAGGTGTATACTTTTTTTTTTTATCCCATCTGTCCAATGCTTAGGAATCCCTGTCTGAAGGGGTGGGATTCTTAGTAGAGGTTGTTTTAATCCCTTATGGCCCTTGAGAAATGACCTCAGGGTCAGCTGTTGGATTTTTAAAAATATATTTGTGTGAGTCAGGGACTTTATAGTGCCTATCTGGTTTTCTGGGAGCAGGAAGTAGGGCATCAGGAGACAAGCTGGATTCAAGGAAAACATCCTCCACAACATCCAGGACTGGGGGGATGGCCAAGGGTCTGTGTTGCAGAAGATCTAGGAATTCCCTGAGTCTCTTTTTAGACTGAGGGTAGTCCTGGCACTCCCATTGGAAATGCTCCCTTAAAGTATGCAGGGTTTCCCCAAAAGAAAAATCCTCTGGGGGAGAGGCTGAAGGAATGAAGTCCTCTGCATCAGAATTCTCATAAGTGGAGAGGGGTTTGATGTCTTCATAGTCATATGCATTACATTCATCTGACTCTTGTTCAGACAAAACTACTGGGGACAGATCTCTTTTCCTTTTTGAGGGGGTAGCCTGGCTTCCCCTGATCAGCATGATAAGGTCTTCTGCCTTTTTAAGAATTTGAGACTGCGGCAAGGTAGCAGGTGCCTGAGAGTGGATCATCGCTTTTTTGGGTGTGGTTCGAACCCTGGGCCTAAGAAACTCAGCTGTTTTTTGAAAGAATGGTAGTTGTGAAAGAAGACATCGGTTTGTGTCGAGATTTGGTAGTGCGAAGGACCTCCTCGGAAGCTGGTGCCTACTCAGCGGTTCCAGACCCATCCAAGGTAGAGACGACCGCAGGATCCTTAGTTGATGAAGTGTTTTGTGGCATACCGAACCCCGAAAGGGTCTTGGTAGTGGCTTGGGAATCAACTGAAGCGGGCATCATGGGCTGCAAAAGCGCTTCACTGAGTACCGGAGGACTGACGACTAACTTAACAGAAGAGTCTTTGGTAGGTTTGGACCTGTGCAGTTTGTCTCTGCCTTTATCTTTACATTTTTTCAGAAGATCTGCTATCGGATGGCTTACCGAAGCCATATTGGAATTAGAGGACTGTAAGTGAAAATATCTGGCTACAATAAGGGGCTGACGGTGGATAGTTCTGGTGTTGAACAGAGCACAGAAGCGACAATGGGGGACGTCATGGTCTGGGCTTAAACAGGTGATGCAGTAAGAGTGGAAGTCTCGGAGTGGTATTTGCTTTCCACAGGCGAGACAATTATTAACTTTTTCTGACATGGGTTAGTGCAAGAAAAAAGGATTCCAATGGGGTACTTAGCTTTAGAAGACTTCAACTTCAATTTGGAGATGAAAACTCCGGTAGCAGCTGACCGGCACTCGTGTGAACTGCTTCTGCTTCAGGCTCCATGGCAAGAAAGACTGATGTAATGGCGTCGGCTGCTTTACTTTATACTACTGATGACCTGACGTCAGTCCTCAAGCGATAGCAACTAACACAGAAATACTAAGTTTCTGGTATTCGGGCTGGCCGAGGGCCACCCTGGCAGGGATAACCCAAATGTGATGACTGCAACAGTGAAACACGAAGAATATCCTATCCTTATTAAAAATCAAATATGGAGGCTTAGAAGATAATACCTGAAATTCCAAAATTCTTTTAGCAGATGTAATTGAAACTAGAAAGACAGTTTTCCAGGTCAGGAATTTAAGATCACATTTAGCTGCTCGTTCAAAGGGAGAATGAATTAAGGCTTGCAGTATCAAATTTAAATCCCATGGTGGCATGGGGTCTTTATAAGAGGGTCTTAGAAGGACAATGCCTCTCAAAAAGGCCTTGCACAGCTTCGAGAAAGCCAGTGAAGAATTTTGAAATCCCACATGGAAGTTAGAGATTGCTGCAAGTTGGACTTTAATCTTTGATGAACTAGCACCTTTCCTAAATAAACTCGCCAAAAATTCCAGAACAGACTGAACTGGAGCTGAGAAGGAATCAATCTGATTTTGCTCTGCCCAACAAAATAACTTTTTCCATTTACTCCTTTAGAGTTTCCTAGTAGAAGGTTTATTGAAAGATAAAATTAATAAAAGGACAGGGGGAGAGAGCACTGTTTGGCTATTAAAGGAATTGGAGAAACCATACTGTTACTTTGAGGTCTGAGATATCCTAGTGCACCATGCCTGTCAGCTGGGACAGAAGGTCTGGAATTAGATCCAGAATCCAAGGTAGATATAGTAGATGATGCCAAAGGAAGGAAAACCAGATCTGTCAAGGCCAGTAAGGTGCAATGAGGATGACATTGCTCTTCAACTGGGCTGCTTTCTACAGGAATTTGGGAATTAGGGGAGTTGCAGGATAAGCATACATAAGACCAGAAGACTAACCATGGAGTAGGGCATCCCTCGATGATCCCCCCTAGTGAGGGATAAGGGGAAGAAACTGCTGTCCTTGTTGTTTAGGAGAGAGACAAAAAGATCTTAGCAAGGCTGGACCCACAAACTGAAAATCATATCCATCACTTTGTTGTTGAGAGACCACTCATGAGGAAGTAAGATGGACCTGCTCACGGTGGACTTCTCTACAATATGCATTATTAGAAAGAAGTTGGACAATATCACCCAGTGCCACACTCTGAGGGCTTCTCAACAAAGGAGGTAAAATCTGGTTCCCCTTTGTTTGTTGAGGTACCAAACTACTGAAATGTCTGTCTGGACTGCAACTATTCTAAGAGGGAGAGAGTCTTGAAATCCCTGCAACGCCAACAGCAACACTCTCATCTCCAGAACACTGACATGCAAGTTGGCCTCTTCCGGGGACCAAGTACATTGGACTGTTTTCCCCAGGAAATGCCCCACCCACCCAATCTGACAAGTGTCCATGGTCACTATGGCCTTGGGCTGATGAAGGATGAAAGGGACAGCCTTGTAGAACCCGTTGTGACTGCATCCACCATCAAAGATATCTTTTGCATGCTTGAGTTACTCTTATCTTAGCTGACATTTGTTGAAAAAGCATTGACCACTGTACTTCTAGCATCCATTGTAGAACTCTCATGTGGAATCTTGCTAAGGAACTAAAATTAATGTTGTTGAAATTGACTCCAGGGCTTGCAGAATCAATTGGGCTGAAATTCTGGTACTGCAAATTATTTTCCTGACCTGCATCCTTATCGTTTTTACACTTGAAAGAGGAAGAGAAGCTACCATAGATACGGTATTGAACATAGCCCCTATGAACTCTAATGTTTGGGTTGGTTGTAAGTGAGACTTGTCGTAATTTATGGTTATTCCAAGACTTCAGAAAGTTTACAGCACCTGATTGGGTGCTTCTATCAGTCGATGCCTGGTAAGGGTGGTAATGAGCCAGTCATCTAGATATGGAAACACTTGGAATCCCTGCAGTCTCAGATGAGCTGTTACTACTAACATACATTTGGTGAACAGCCTGGGGGCTGTGATGAGGCCAAAGGGCAGTGCTCTGAACTCATAATGATTGGTTCCACGACGGAAGTGTAAGTACCTTCTGTATCATCTGTTCATCTTTATGTGGTAGTATGCATCTTGAAGGTCTATCGAGCACATTCAGTCGTCCTTGCCCAAAAAGGGCAGAATGGATTGAACCGTGACCATCTGGAACTTTGTGCATCAAATTGACTTGGTCTCCAGCCCCCTTTTTCTTTTGCACTAAAAAGAATATTGAGTAAGTTCCAGATTCTATTTGGTCTGGTGGGACTTCTTGGATGACTAACAGCTTTTGGATTTCTAGTGCTGGTGCTTTATTCTCATTCAGTGGAACATCGAGAAATGTTCTTAACAATGGAGTAGGTAGGGAAAAGGGAATTATATAACCTTTAGAAATAATTCTGTGCACCCAACTGTCTTTTGTTATTTCTAGCCAGGCTCTCTGGTGCAGAGATAAGCGACCACCGATTGCCTCCAGATGTGGGCAAAATGGCGTCCTTTCAGGAGTGCTGAAAGGGTCTGTCAGAAAAGGAATCACTAGACCCCTCCTTTTGCAGACTTCCTCAGCCATGAGGGCGTCACCTTCCATTATAGCTCCCCCCTCTGCCTCTGAGAAATCTATCTCCATGTGTATCCTGGAAACAACCCTGGGACTTTCTGAACCACAATTTTCGACCTCCTGGTTGATTCCTGGAAAAGTTCCATTGAGGGGTCAAAAAACGCATGCCAACTGCAGAGAGGGTCTTTCTGTCTTTCTCACACCCGGAGAGTGTGTCCTTTACTGTAGGGCCCAACAAAGAAATACCATCAAAAGGAGCATTGACAAATTCTGACTTGAAGGACTCCAGAAAATCACACAGGTGCATCCAGGCATGCCACCTGATGGAAATATCTGAACTTGCGGCCCTTGAGGTGCCTTCTGCATCATGCAAGATAAGCCTTATGGACAAATTGCTTACAGCTTGCAGGATAGCCAACGTCCAGTCTGGTGGACCCCAGCCATAAACAAACTTTACAATAAGAGGAGAAAGCTGTTACATGTTAGAGCAAAATCCATAAAAGAGAAGACACCTTTGATCATTATTAGTAAAAAAATACGAGCACTCATAAAATCATCCACGGCCAACTTTGAGAGAAAAATTGCCATAGATTCAAAAGACAATCATAAGGCCTTCTTCAGCTATGTTAGAAACCTGGGTGGAAACTCCCAGATATGCTCAGAATTAGTCCAAAATGATACAAAAATCACTGAACCCACAGACATTGCCAACATACTGGCAGACAGGTTCAGTGCTAACTTCACCCCCCTCTTCCCCCCAAAAGGAGAGATAACTATCCCAGCGGAGTGTAGCCTCCCAGACATCTCCAATGCGCAGGTGAAAGCTGCTCTCTCTAAAGCTAAAAACACAGCATCAATGGGACCGGATGGTGTCGCCGGCTGTGTGCTACACGAACTCAATGAGGAACTAAACCCGCACATAAGGCAGCTGTTTAATCTGTAATGGTCCCACTCCACAAAGGCGGTGCCTCTACGGACCCTGGTAATTACCGCCCCATAAGCTTAACAAGCCTGGTCTGCAAAGCTATGGAGAGGATCATAATGGAACTCATAAACAAAGACATAGGGGACTTGAAGACATTGGACCCGATCCAGTTTGGCTTTGACAAGGGCAGATCATGCCTTTTGAACTTGGTCGCCTTCTTCGAAACAGTCACCAAGGCCATTGATGAGGGAAAGGCAGTCCATACAGCCTACCTTGACCTTGCAAAAGCTTTCGACACAATACCCCACTCGGTTATTATAGAGAAACTTACTAGCTTAAATGTAAACCCATATGTCACAAGATGGGTTGCAAACTGGCTAAAGGACAGAACCCACAGGGTTAGAGTAGCTGGCGCCATGTCAGACTCCAAGCCGGTCAGAAGTGGTGTCCCACAGGGCTCAGTCCTTGGCCCCCTGTTGTTCGGCATCTACTTCTCAGAAGTACAGGCAAACATAGGAGGACTATGGCTGACAAAGTTTGCAGATGACTGCAAACTGGGCGCCATAGTGGAAAGTACATCGGACACAGATATCCTTCAGATGGGTCTCACGGAAACTGATAGCTGGTGCCAGAGCCATGGCCTGAAGTTAAATGCCAAAAAATGTAGAGTCATACCCTTCGGGAAAAACAAGGTAACCCCAAGCTACCATATAGGTGGCAATCCACTAATCACAGAAGAGGTTATCAGGGACCTGGGGACCCAGGTTGACAGTGGCCTTTCTTTTGACACTCACATTGCTAAAGTGGTTAGAAAGACCTTCTACATTGCCCACCTGATCATGAAGGGATTCACATCCAGATCAAGTGAGGTCATTGTTCCCCTGTACTCTTCACTTATCAGACCAATGATCGAGTACAATGCCCCATTCGGGATGTATCTCACCCGACACCTGCAGCAATTGGAGAGACCCCAAAAGTTCCTCACCAAAAGGATAAAGGGGCTCCAAAATCTGTCATATGCTGCCAGACTGAAGAAACTCCAGCTCTATTCAGTCGCATACTGTCTGCTCAGAGGTGACCTATGCCTGACATACAAGGCCATGTCCAACCTGGAATTAATGGACATGCTCCACCTCAAAAAATCCAAATCTACCAGATCCACTAGAGCAAGCGACTTAAACCTTAGCACGGATATAAATAGGACATGCTGGAGGGATAGATTTGTCACCCAGAGACTCCCTATGTTGTGGAATAAAATCCCGGTCCATGTGAGGCAGAGCACCTCGCTGGCTCTGTTCAACAGAAATCTTGATCGGTGGATGGGAGATCGTAGCTTTACCCTGGGAATCATCTCTGTGTCACTGCTGGACAGAGGCACAACAAACTAATGGGCACAGTATTTTTAACATAAGGGGTGGCGTAAGCCACAAAACTCTGGGCTAGGCTTATAAATGCCTTAGGGCAGATAGCCTAGTATAAACCTATAAACCTATGAACCTATGAGAGACTACTGAAGATTGAGCCTCAGCAGTTTTGGTTCCAGAAAGAGATTTTGATAGCTCTTTAATCAAATCTCTTTGAAGTCTCGTAAAATGTGCTAGATAGTTCAACGATCTGAGTGCAAAAGTCATTGAAGCATAAACATGCTTCCCAAATCTGTCAGTTGCCCTAGACTCTCTGTTAAGAGCATGGACAGTGGAACTCTGTTCTACAAGCAGTTCATTTTCTGTAGCTACCGACATGACCATGGCATCTACTGGCACCCCTTTACCCTGAAATTCCTTTTCTACTGGTGGAGCCAGAATTCTATGTGGTCTCTTGGTAACTGGCTCAACTGAATCAGGTTCCTTTCATGCCTGCCTAGAGAATAAATCAATGAGCTCATCGGCGGGTGCAGTAACCTAGGAGGTAGATGGGCCAGCTCCAAAGGACTCCAGAAATACTGTTCCCTCTAGAAAGTAGTCTTGGAAACATCAGCCATCCTTCTGTTTAAGGATCTCAAGAATGTCTCCAAATGAGATGTCACTGGGTGGTGATTTTGGGGACCCCTCTCCTTCACTGAAATCAGTATCCTCAATGACTGACTCGAGGAGGGTCCAAGTGCCTCCTTTTGTGCTTTCTCTTCCTAGGTACTTCCTCTGTGGGGTGGTCTGGTGAAATATCAGAGGAGAACAAGATACCCTGCTGGGTAGTCTGGAAGCTTTGAGCTGGCTGTCCTTGCAGGGTAGAATGTTGAGGCTCACTGTGCAAAGTCATCTGAGAAGTAGAGGGTGGATCTAAAGGGGTAAGACCCATCTTTCCTGCAAGAACACAGAACACTCTCTTCACTACCTCAATGGCAGATTGCTCCAGAGAGAAGGAAGACAATGGAGCTGAGAAAGCAAGTTTCTGGCTCATCACCTCCATCCGCTCTGAGAACAACCCACTCAAGGTGGACGTCGGAGCTGAGCTGCCCAGTACCAAGGCTCCAAGAGGAAGAGATGGCTCTGAAAACCTCGGAGTCGACTACAACTTCCTGGATCCGACAGGAATGGTTTGGCTCCGAGGATGTTGGAGCCAGTGCACTCACAGCAGTATTTGGATCCAAATAACTTCATTGGATCCGAATCAGACAGACCCAGAATGCTCGGATTTGAGGACTGTAAAACAACAGGTTGGATTACAGAAGGAGCTGTAATGGGTGGAGTAGTAGATAATCCAACTTCCTGACCCGAAGGGGAAGGAGCCGTAAGAACTCCCATCTGAATTTGCGCTGTGAAGAATTTTCTCATCATCCTCTCCACATCTGCTTCCACAAGACTCCTGGAGGAATGAAAAGATGCTAGGGATGGTGATTTGGAGCACTTCTCTAAAAAGGGAGAAGGCACTCTGGACGGGACTGGATCCAGATAAGGAGAATAAGTTGTCCTCGCTAAGGGTTTTGGATCCGAGGCTGTAGAATCCGGTACATGCTTGATCAGATCCGACAAGGGTCAGACCATGAGTAATTTTGAACTGGATTTCTCTTTTTTCTTTTTGGTTCTGAGGAAGAAGAGCCTGAAGACTCAGAAGGTTTAGGCCTTTGTCTAATCTCTAGCTTTGTGTTTGGGGAATTGAGCCCCAGTAACGGCTTTGGAGAAGGAAGATGGCAGCAAGCCTTTCAAAATCAATTTGTTTTTCCTGTCAGCAAATGCTTGGGGGTTAAACCCATGACAGATACTGCAATTCTGTTGTAAATGATCCAGGTCCAAGCAATATACACAAAGATTGTGGGCACTGGAATAAGGCAACTTGTGCCCACACTTATCACACTTTTTAAATCCTGAAGGGCCTTTTTCAGACATCTTGAAAACAGAAAACTACAGTAATAACACAATTACTAAACTAACTTTTTTTTAACTAGAAAGAGGGGAAAAAGTTAAATATCAACAATAGTAGTGAAGAAATACAGTTATCTCGTAAAGAGGAAAATTACCAACTATGGTAAGGGAAGAGGTATATACAAAGTATAAAAGGAGTAGTGAAGGAAGGCTAGGCCTACCAACGATGCTAGGAAAAGAGTACACTCAAAGGTATATGAAGGAAAGGAATATAGCAGTAATAACTTAAAAATAAAATTAAATATTAAATTAGAAGTTATAAATAAGTAGTTTGAAATAAGAAATATGCCAAAAAGACTTATCCCCCTCTCTGCACTTGACAGCTGAAGGCGACTACGTCTAGACGCAAAAGCAGTAAACAAGATCTGAGAGACATTAGGGATTGGTGCATTATGGGCAGGGAAGGAGCTTGAGAGTTTTTGGGAAGCCACAATGTAGTGTAATGGCCAAGTCAGATCCAGGGATAGGATCCAAACCCATTAGTTGAGAAATGAATGAAAATTGACAACATCAGATTATATCTTCATAAATAAAGACATGCATTCATTTTCTAAAATCCTTGCGTTTGGAATTACAGATATAAAGTGAAAATATGGCTCAGCTGCACCTTCCGGGAATATGTGTGTTGCAGGAAAGAAATCTAGTTTTGGGTCCAGAAATTGTATTTATCCGTCACTACAAGTAGCTTAGCGGAAATGTCTGAAGAGATACAGTGTGGATACTGCTGCATGTTGCTGAGGAGTAAGCCATAAAGGTACTTAACTAAATAATCCACCACATTTTAGAAATGAGCTCATTACAAGACCAGAAGGTCTTAAAGGGATTACAGATACATACATTGCTGTGCTGAATAATACAGCCAAAGACTGAATTTGGTACGCTGAATGATTCTTTAATAAGAAATTAAATAATCTGTGGTATAACAATGATGAAGCACAGGGCATACTTTTTGGTGAAACAGGCCTTACCTTGAGCTTACTTGACATTAACTTTTCCAGTTAATGACCAAAACAGCCTTTAGGTCCAAAGATGTTTTACCCCCCCCCGCCCTATTCTTATCTCATCAGACCTTTCACAGAATACTTTGCACCAAGTGAAATGCACTTCCTCAAACAACTTAACCAACTAGAAAGAACATAACGTTTTCAAACTAAAAAGAAATAATAATCAAAAGTTAAGTTTCCTTAGATAATCCAATAGACAGAGAGAGAGAGACTAAATAAAAATCACTTTTCGCTGTTTCATACTGGTTCGGATGTGATTTCCAGGCTATGAAAGATCCTGTCCTACTGAACTTCCTATATCTTTGAAATACTGGCAAAACCAAAAACAATCACTCCAAAGATATCAACCTTCACTGCAGAGTAAATAAGACCTCCTAGGTTCCTCAACCAAAGAATCCCTTACATATGGAACAAACCCCCCTTCCACATCAAATAATGCAACCCACTAGCCTCCTTCAAGTTATGTCTTGAAGACTGGATGAGTACCCAACAATTTACTCCTGAATAAGTGGTATGGCCCTCTTTGAGCAGGGTAGTGAAGCCACCCCAGATCTATTTTGGTTGCATGGCTAGTGTCTAAATTGTCATCAAGACTACCTGCTTAATAAGACTCTATTAATCTATGATAACGAAAGCTGTGGGTATGTACGGAACAAGCAAAATTACTGGCACACAGTTAAAAATGTTAATTGATGAAGAGTGTGCATAAGATAAAATGTGAGTCAAATAATAAGGCAAAACTGAAAAATAAAGACAGGGTGTTCTGTTCTAAAAATAATGGACATGAAAGTCATGTGGCACTGTACTAACAGAAAGAAATAACCTAAGCATCACATTATTTTAATTCTGGTTTAATTTCTCCAAATCTTTTGGGTTTCTAATGCCAAAAAAGGAATGAACCCCATTCCTAAGTCAAAATATAATTAAAGTTCATGAGATTAGTATTGTTTCAATCTTTGATATTAGCCAAAAGTGCTCTAATCGACACAAGGTTGCTCCAGAAGTTTTCTATATTTGCAATTATATTTATGCATTTTGCACATTTCTGGTATTCTCATGTGATCCTTCACCTTATATTCTTTCTTTTGTTTTTAGGCACATTCAGTTGCCGCCTGATTTTTGTGTACTGCTGGGTTGATTTCCATTTCAGCTTAACACCGATATGCTTCTGCTAAACCAAGCAGGGAAATCATCTTAGACTTGTTCTCCTCATGTTTTAAAACTTTCTCTATGTTTAGTCTTCTGAGGTTAGCAAATATGTATGCAGTCCTACGATTGCTGATCTTTACATGTAATCAATTTCGAGGAGGCTCATACCTCCTCAGAACAGGGAATATATAATATTGGTATATACTGACTTTTATAAATCATTTGATGAGCATGAAGTATTTTTCTTGTTTTCCTGTCCAACTTTTCCAATACCTTTGGCGGCCAGTCAATCACCCCAAAACCGCAAGTTAGAACAGGAAGAGTAAATTGGTTTATAGCTTGGACTTTGTTCCTAGATGTCAGAGCTGTTTTCGGTATTAATTTTAGTCTTCTAAAATATTCCTTACTAAGTTTTGTTCACATTTGTTCATATTTTATTGTTGATCCTTCATCACTTCCCAAATATTTATACACTCCTTCCTACTTAAGTTCCTTTATATCACATTCCCGTCCCTGAGTGATATTTTTTGGTGCTGCAGCTTTCCTGCTTTAAAGGTTACTCTTGCACATTTTCAAGACCAAATGACATTTTGTTAGTCAAGAAAAACTGGCTCTATTCGCAGATAATATTACTTTATACCTGACAAAACCAGAAAGAGACATTACAGTGTTGTGGAACATTTTAAGATAGTGTCATATCCTTTCAGGATACAACATTTATGAAGCTAAAACAAAGGCAATAGCAGTAAAATATGTATCCACACATGAATTGGTTCAGCAATATCCATATTTATGTGGCCATGATAAACTGAAATATTTAGGAGTATGGATTAAAAATGATTCTTGTGTGGCAGCTAAGGATATTTGGGAAGAGACTAAACAAAACATAATACAAAAACTGAGAAAATGGAAGCTTTGTTATATGGACAAGGATAGTAAGATACAAGCAGTTAAAATATTTTAGTCCCATTAGTCTTATACACATATCAGGCATATTTTTCTCAACCAGAGGAGAAGTTGTGGATAGCAATTAATAAAGGGCTAAAGGACTTCATCTGGGACAGGAAGATGGCAAGAGTCAAGTAGGATAAGCTGATTCTTCCAGTAGAACAGGGTGGATTGGGATTACCCAATTTGAAGGGGTATTTCAGAGCTACACAGTTAAGGCTCATATACATAGTACAAGCAGAAAACTATAATTCAAAGTGGAAAGGGATAATGATGAAACGGGAGAAGCTGAAGAAACAAGGACAGACTGGGATTTTGGATGCAGGCCTTTAGGAGAATGATAATAATCATGCAGAATATTATATCAATAAAGTAGCAAAAAGTATTCTAAGAACTAAGTCAACATGGGATTGGAGAAAGAAGATTCTGCCGATAGGGATGACTGCAATTAGGAATATAGACCATAGGCAAGCGGGGCTGGAATTTATTGGAGAAAATTGGCAAAGGAACCAATGTATTGGGACCAAATATCTAGAGAAGGAAAGGGAAGACACCAAGAATTTATTTGGACTGCAGTTTAGTAACTGCCTTCCCTATCAAGAATTGATATCAGCGTACAGGCAAAGAGAAAGAAATAAGGGGGGGGGGGTTAAACAAAAAGACCAGCACTGGTAGAGTTTTCAGTAGAATCTAGAAAGAAGCTACCATTAAAAAAATAATAATTAGTAGAGCATATAAAATATTCCATAACTATAAGAATCAATCAGAGGAGGTTAGAAAGGACTGGAAAGAGAGATTGGATAAGCAATTCACAAAGAAACAATGGGAGGATATATGTATGCCTCGCAAATATGCAACAAAATCTACAAGATTTAGGATTTTTGCTTGAAAATGTTCACATAGATATTTTTATACCCCAAGTAGACACCACAGAATTTTAACTCAGGTAGACACAAATGTTGGAGGTCTGACGTGGAAGAAAGCGATAACTGGGAACATATTTTCTGGAATGTGGTGAGTTGGCGGACTTTAAGGATTCCCGGCAGGATGCACTGTTGGAGATGTTGGGTAGGCACACTGGTGTGATGGAGGAGATGATTTTTCTGTGCTGTAATACAGAATCATAATTGCCTAGACACAGTAAGGCCTTGCTGTGTCTAATTATTATAGCTGCCAAAAAAGCAATTACTAGAAAATGGAAATCAAAATCTAAACCAACTACACTAGAAGTAGAGAATATAGTAACACAGATAAAACAACTGGAATTAAGATCTTTAGAAAAGGGTAGGAACAAACTACATAGGAAAAAATGGGAATTGTGGGAACAATACATACAGGGGAGGAATGAGTTTTAAAAGGAAGCAGGATTTAAATGAGCTATGTAATGTTTGACTGAATATGACTGGGTAGATTATAAGTGATGTATAATGTTTGACACTGGCAGCGTGCAAACATTGGGTTTGTGAGGTAAAATGCTTGTAACTAGGATTGTGTCAGTGTGGTTTGTTTTCATTTATATAAATGTATGATTGCCTATGTCACATGTGATGGTTTAATAAAGATGTTTCTTGTTTAACAAAAAAGGGGTAGGAACTGAATAATTTATGTAATGTTGCTTAGGTTATATGATATGTAGCAATATATTGTGAAGTATAATGTTTGTAAATGCAAATTTGTTAATCCTGTTTGATTACTTTTATATAAATGTAAATTTGCCTATGTCACAAGTGATAATTCAATAAAGGTATTTAAAAAAAGACCAAATGACATTTTATATCATCTGAGAAAGTTTTGACAACTTGCAGTTGTGCTTTCAGTTCCTCATCTGATGAGC
This sequence comes from Protopterus annectens, assembly GCF_019279795.1. Lineage (NCBI taxonomy): Eukaryota > Metazoa > Chordata > Ceratodontiformes > Protopteridae > Protopterus > Protopterus annectens. The sequence continues at coordinate 332,136,584 of NC_056729.1, read as the reverse complement.
TATATAGTTTTAAATCATCCTCAAAATGAAGATAAGAAGTCTTTGCACTTAGTTGTTTTTTGGATAATGCAGTACATGTGGCTACAAACATAACAGAAAGAGCTGTCTTGCTTTAAATCAGTTCCGTAAAATCTATGACAGAAAAAGAAGCATTTCTCTAAATGTGTAAAAACAAAAATTTCTCTAAATGTGTAAAAACAAAAGCAAGTGTTTTTAAAATGTTTTACATATTAATGAACAGAAATATGAAAATGAACTGTTTGTGGGTGCTGCTGAAACAAAAAAAATGAGTATTGTAATTTATTATTGTAAAGTCTAAAAATGCATCAGAGAGTGGCATAGGAGTGCAAAGCAGACAGCTGGAAAGCCAGATAATTGATGGAATACCTGTCTTATGCAGACAGGCTCAAATCACTATCACTCTACTCGGTATCATACAGATTGCTCTGAGGTGATCTGTGTCTCGCCTACAAGGCAATCTCGGACCCTGCCCTACTAGTGATGCTCCATATCCGCAAGTCTAACTTCTCGCACATTACCCACTTGAAAGGGCTGAATCTAATACGCAACATCAACAAAACCTGCTGGAAAGACAGGTTTGTCTCCCAGAGGCTGCTCCATCTCTGCAGAAAACTTCCCATACACATCAAACAGAGTACCTCGCTGACCCTGTTCAAGTGCAGCCTTGATGAGTGGATGGGAAACCACAAATTTGTCCCAGGGGTCCCACCTCTGTCCCTCATTGATAGGGGCAACAAGTGCTGATTAAGGTTTCTTTTTGGGGATAAACTCTTGGCTAGGCTTGTAAGGGCCCCAGGGCCATTAGCCTAGTAACCTCCTATGATCCTGTGACAACCTGCGGGATGCAGGTTCAGAGTATTACACTTTTTCAGAAATTACTTGGGGCTGGAAAATACTCAAGAGAGAGAACTCTCTCTCTCTCTTTCTTTCTTTCTTTCTGTATATAAGTACAGAGCTGATACATACACACACACACACACACACACATATATATATATATATATATGTGTGTGTGTGTGTGTATGTGTATATATATATATATAAATATATATATATATATATATATATATATATATATATATATATATATATATATATGTCATATTATTGAGTTTTGAAAAATCAAAATTCATATGATCAAGACCATTTGATCAGTTTCTGAAACTTAGATGCAAAATAAAAAATCTACCCTTTTTGTAGGGGAGCAAGCCCTCCCATCCACTTTGCAAATTATATATACCAACTTTGAGATCACACTACAGGGAGAAAAGGGTAAAGTTCCCATTAAAGAATGTCTATGTAGATCAAAGTACAATGGGGAATGGGGAATTTACCCTTTTCCCCACTGTAGTGCAATCTCATTATTTTGTAGAACTGTATGCTGGACATTTATAACTACTTTGCCAAGGATGGTCTGCACCTCTCCCCCGAAAGCTTTCATATATTGGCTAAATCATTGTTGAAACCCATAGTGCCTTGTTTAGATAATGTTAATCTTCTAAAGCTTCCAATGTAACAAAACATAATCTGAATAACATAAATGTATTTCTGCTTAACAACAGAAGCCTAAAGGAAAAAAATCCTGCAAACTGTACTTACCCAGGAAAACACTGATGTATGCATCTTCAAGGAGACCTGGTTCAAGACCAATGACAGTACTCAATCAGTGCAAGATTTCAATGCGTACATCATATTTAGGTCCACTGCATTACATCAAAGGATTAAAGGTGGTGTTATCTCCATTTTCTTAAAATATATTTCCTCTTTAGACTCATTATTTATTTAGTATTTATTCATTTACATTTATTGACCGGGAAAATCCGATTGGACACAGGTCCTTTTTCAGCGGAGGCCCGGGGAGAAAAGCCCCACAATAAAAACAACAATTAAAAACAACAATTAATTGCACGTTACAAGAAGTATATGTAGGTTTTGTTTAATAATAGTACTAAACAGTTATAGTTCAAAATGAAATTATTTAGTTAAATGGTCTTCTTAGGTTCATAGGTTGGTACTGGGCTATCTGCCCAAAGGCATATATTAGCCCAGTCACGTTGTGCGGTATTCACCGCCCCTTTAGTAGTTCCCTAGACCCTTGTACTAGCAGCTAGTACCCTTGGCCCCTATCTAGTAGTGCTGTTGGTGTGATCCCAGGTGTGAACTTTCTGTTACCCATCCACTCATCAAGGTTCCTCTTGAAGAGTGATAGTGAGGGGCTCTGTCTTATGTAGATCGGGACCCTGTTCCATAGTAAGGGAAGCCTCTGCGAAGGGAATCTATCCCTCCAGCATGTTGTATTCATTGTTGTGTTGAGGTTTATATCCCTAGAGCGTGTAGCTCGAGCAGATTTGGTTTTGCTAAGATGGAGCATGTTCAACAATTCTGGGTTGGACATGGCTCTGTACGTTAGACAGAGATTGCCTCTGAGAAAGCGGTATGCAACAGAGAACAATCTTAGCTTTTTCAATCGTGCTGCATAGGGCAACTGTTTGAGGCCAGTAATCCTCTTGGTTAGGTACCTTTGTGGTCTCTCCAGCTGCTGGAGATGTCTAGCCAGGTACATTCCAATTGGTGCATTGTACTCAATAATGGGTCTGATGAGGGAAGAGTAGAGGGGCACCATTACATCCTTAGATCTTGATGCGAACCCTTTCGTGATCAGATGGGTCACATAGAAGGATTTTCTAACCACTTTGGCAACATGGTTATCAAAGGAAAGCTGACTATCTACTTGGGTCCCTAGATCCCTTATTTCTTCTTCAGATTTTAGGGGATTACCTCCTATGTTGTAGTTTATGGTACTCTGTTTTTTCCAAAGGGGATTACTACGCATTTTTTTGCATTTAGCTTGAGACCATGGCTTTGACACCATGCATCAGTCTCATTTAGGCCCTTCTGGAGGATCTCCATTTCGGCCGGAGACGCTATTATAGCACCCAGTTTGCAGTCGTCCACAAACTTAGTCAGCCACAGCCCTTCCATGCTTGCCTGTACTTCTGAGAAGTATATGCCAAACAGCAGGGGGCCCAGGACAGAGCCCTGAGGCACACCACTCGTTACTGGTCTGGATTCGGACATAGATCCTGCTAGTCTTACTTTATGGGATCTGTCTGAGAGCCAGTTTGCGATCCATCTTGTGACATAAGGGTTTATGCCCAGGCTGGTGAACTTATCAATAATACCTGAATGGGGAATGGTGTCAAATGCTTTAGCAAGGTCAAGGTAAGCCATGTGTACCTCCTTTCCCTTATCTATAGCCTGAGTAATTGTCTCAAAGAAATCCACCACGTTCAGGAGGCATGATCTGCCCTCGACGAAGCCGAACTGTGTGGGGTCCAGCGACTGGAGGTTCCCAATCTCTCCATTTATGAGCTCCATAATGATTCACTCCATAGCCTTACAGATCAGACTGGTCAGGCTTATTGGTCGGTAGTTCCCAGGGTCAGTTGTGGCCCCGCCCTTGTGTAGCGGGACCACCATTGCCGTGCGCCATTCTATGGGCACATATCCTGTGAAGAGGCTGAGACTGAATAGGGTATTAAGATGCAGGGTTAATTCCTTTTGGAGCTTCGGGGTCCACCAGACTGGTTTCTTCTTGCTTGAGGAAGGAGTCTTGGTTTTATTTGGGATAGCACAGTCCAAGCAATCCTGAAGATGCATATAGAGTGCCTTGGTGTAGGATTCCGCATCCTGGATATCATTACCCTCCTGCAAGGGAATAGTGAAGCTTTCCACTTCGGATGCAAGTAGTTTAAAGTTTGCTTTGGAGAGGTTTTTGACTATGGTTTCTTTAACTGGGGGAGGTGGAGGGGTGAGGATGTCCATGGTTATCAGTTTGTGGTCGGATCTGACCAAGGAAGGGGTAATAACGGGTGTGGTACAATGGGCGCCCATATTTGTGGTGATTAAATCCAATATGTTGTCCCCTCTAGTGGGGGAACATACTAGTTGTTCAAGGGCATTTGAATTTATAAATTCTATGAATCGCTGAGCATAGGAGTTGGAACATTGGTAGTTCGCCCAGTCTATACCAGGGTAGTTGAAATCACCCAAGATTATGGTGTTGGGTAGGACCTTTATATTTTCCAATGTCTCAAGGAATGCAGAGTGAGCATCTTGGGACATGGTGGGCGATCTATAACCGGCTACGACTTGAAATGTGGTTTTGCCTGCTGATAGTTGCACATGGATGATCTCTGGGGCATCATGCTGCGCTACTAACCTGGAGATATGGGTATCCTTGATGAATATGGATACACCTCCGCCCTTTGTACTGCGACCCAGTAACTGAGGCCGGAAGGTATGATATGAATTGTAACCTGGCAGTGCTGGGGTGCTCTCTTGAGCCTTGAACCAGGTTTCCGTCGCTGCACAAACATCAATTTTCTCCATGCTGAGGAGAGCCTCGAGTGTGTGCATTTTGAGGTTGAGACTTCTGGCGTTGAGTAGCATTACCCGTAGTTTTTGGTTACCTGTGCTGGTTACGGTGGTTGGTTTGTCCTTTTGAGCCTTGCCTAAAAAAGGCACTATGGGGACGGCAAGAGCCTTGGCCAGTATTCGAAAACCTAGGGGTGACAAGTGCAACCCATCTCTGGCAAAACAGCAAGGCTTGTCTATCATGTCATCCCAGGCAGACAGACACTGGATCCCCTTAGAATGACACCAGAAGCTTAGCCAATTGTTGAAATTGGTCATTTTGTCTTTGTATTGTGGTATCATTCTAGGTGAAGGTAGTATGCTACTCAAGGTCAGGGTCCTACCAGCTTGGGCTACATGATCAGAGAGCTCCTCAATGTCTCTTTTCATGTAGTCCAGGGAGGTACGTCTTAGATCATTCACACCAACATGTACAATGACAGCGTTATACTTGTACTTGTTCTGGAGTGACCTAAGTGCCTGTGTTATGTGGCAGATCCAAGCACCCGACAGGCAGCTGACAGTAACCTTCTCCTTGTTCAGCCTGGTGAGTGGAACATCCGTGTGCCTTACTATAGAGTCTCCTATTACTAGCGTGTTAGGTATGGTGTTTTGCCTTAAGGGCTGTTGTGAGGCACACTGCTGAGGTGAATTATGTGTTTTCTGGCTTGTGTTTGGGGGTGCAGGTTGCTTGCTTGTCTGCTTTGGAGGGCACTGTTTCTTTTTCAGATTGGTACCTAGTGCCTCCGAATATGTTTTTGTGTATTTATGCATATGTTTTGCCGGTGCTTGTTTTGTAGATTCATGTGTGACAGGTGGTGTGATGCAAGAGTGTCCCTCATCCTCTTGACTGTCTGTTACAGTCATGGGTTGAGAGCGCTTAGGCGCCAGTCTGGCTGTGTATTTGCATCTTTCACAAGTGTTTGTGTCTAGAGGTAAGAGGAGAGGGTTGTCTGTATACATGAGGCAGTTGTGACACTGCCTCAGGATGCCCAATTCCACCAGATGAACTGGAGAGTACACCTGAAGCTGACCTCTGGACATGCTTTGAAGAGTAAATTGAACTTAAGTCCTGCGGACGATCGAGGGTCTTATGCTATATTATAATAGTGCTGTCTAGGAAATTTGGAGAATAATAGTGCTGTCTAGGAGATTCGGACAAGTGCCGATTTCTGTTTTGCAAGTGCTGCAATAAGAGCAGCTGATCTGAAGCACTTGAGTTGAGGCTTGCCTAGTTCTAAGGGAAAATTTACAGTGCAGACTTTGTGGGGCCGGGAATAGTATACCCCAGCTAACCAGCGCTGCCCGACACTGCTCTGTGCGCAAGACCATGCAAAAAGAGAGTTGCAGGGTTTTTCCTCTAGGTAAATGAGGAAATTGAGTACAAGAGCTGTTTTTCTCTAAGCAAGTGAGAAAAGTAAGTACAAAAACTGTTTTCCTCTAGGTAATGAGGAAGATAGAGTGCTATAGTAATTAGTAGCTTATTTAGTGCTTACAAGTTCTGAACAAGTGCTGAGCATGAATAAGCAAATTTAAGTGCTAAAACTAAGAATCTGTATCTGCACTAGATGAGTTACAGGACAGAAACAAGTGCAAATACAGGCTTTCAAATCAGAAAGTTGAGAGAGATGGAAGAGATTGCCCAAACGGCCAATAACTACAAATTCTGGGCCAGAACCACTACTTATGTGGTAGACAGGTTACCTAGTGCTTACCACTCCCACTGATAAGCTATAAGGCTTCCCTCCAACACAGAAAGGCTTGGGGGACTCAGAAGCTTATATACAGTCCTGGATACAGCAAATCTGTATCTGGAACACTAGTTACAGGAAAGGTAGGAAACAGGCTTACATTTTTTTTTTTTTTTTTTTTTTTACAGAAAAGTAGCAAAAACAGTAGTAAGCTTTTCTTTCATCTTTTCCCGGTTAGGGGAAGACACAGTGGATCACCTGTCCATTCATGATTGGCAGTGGAGTTTATTATGGTAATTTTCTTGGTAATTGTTTTGGATGCTATCGCTATTATCAGTTTACGAGTTTTTTATGGTGTCGAGTTGTCAGCCTGGTGCCCAACCTTCCAGAGAAGGCACACACATGCACACACTCACACCTAGGGCCAATTTAGTGTGTCCAACCCACCTACAGTGTGTCTTTGGGATGTGAGAGGCAACCAGAGCAACCTGAGGAAACCCACACGACCACAGGCAGGACATGCAGACTCCACACAGAAGGCACCCCAGGCAAGGATTGGACCGGAGAATCTCTTGCTGTGAGGCGGCAACACTAACCGCTGCACCACCGTGGCTGCCCTAATTTAGTTAAATGATACAACACTTATATATCATTGGTGCCATAAAGACTAGCAAGTATTTTAATAGCTGAGCTAGCAGCTATTACCCTTGAATAACAGTGGCTAAGATTACAGCTGAGATACAGGTTTAAAAGCAATATATTTGGCTGCAATCCAAGGTAGTTAGAGGTGTAGAAGAAAGGGATTAGACAGGTTGGGGTAGAGATGTTAGAGAGGTTCGTTACAGGGGCATGTCCAGTGCTCTTTTAGATGAGATTTTAGAGCAGCTTTAAAGTTAGTGTGTGATTACACGGACATTATAGTGTGAGGAAGGGTATTCCATAATTTTGCTATGGAGTAGGAGAAGAGGCCTTCTCCAGCAGAGTTCCTGGTTTTAGTTACCTGTAACTGATTTTTGTTGCTGGAGCATAGTGGTCTGGTGGTATGATAGGGTTGGAGTAGATTTTGGAGGGAGGGGACTTTCAGAGGAAGATTTAGTAGTTTGTGGGCAAGTGAGAGTTGGTACCTTTGAAGGAGGTGAGGGAGTTCTAGCCAACCTAGTTCAGTAAGTGAGGTGCAGTGGTGGCTACGGTAGTTTGCGCCAGTGGCAAACATTGCTATTTTGTTGTAGCAAGCTTTGAGTTTACCTAACTCACTTTGCTTTAGGTTGGTAAATATTGGAGAGGTGTAGAGTAGGACGGACATAAGGTGGCTATTTGCAACTGAAATCTTGGCTGTTTTAATGAGGAATTGCTTATTTCTGTATAAAGCTCCTAGTTTTTTTGTGTACTTTTTTTATGGTTAATGAGATGTGGATGTCAAACTTGAGGTTATTGTCAATTTCAACTCCAAGTAGTTTGGTGTGGTCTGTTGGGGGGATAATTGTGTTGCCATTGGCTTTAATATTAAATTGGTGGGTGTTTAGATTGTGTTTGGTGGGTTGGAAGAGGAGGAGTTTTGTTTTGTCTGGGTTAAGTATTAATTGTGCATCTGAAAGCCAAGTTTCAACTGAGGAAAAGGTTTCCTGTGTGGTCTTTTGAAGTTCAGGTAGGGAATGGGCTGAGCAGATGATGGTGGAATCATCTGCGTACTGTATGAGAGTGGCTTGTTTGGTAGCAGAGGTTAAATTATTAGTGAATATAGAGAGGAGTAAGGGTCCAAGGATGGATCCTTGGGGAACACCTATTGAGACAGGGAGTTGAGGGGATATATCATTATGCCAAACAACGGATTGATGGTGGTCAGTCAGGTAGCTCTGGAACCAGTTTGTGACAGATTGAGAGAAGGCTAGAGTATTGAAGACAGTGATGAGCTGTTTATGAGAGACCATGTTGAATGCTTTAGACAGGTCTAGGAAAGTTGCAGAGCTGAAATAACCATTGTTTATATGTTGAAGGATTGTATTAGTGAAAGCAAGTAAGGCAGTGGTTGTGCTGTGGTATGGTCAAAAACCATGCTGTGTGTTAGATATGAGGTTGTTAGCAAGGAGGTAGCCTAGAACCTGAGAGTGAATGCATCTCTCAAGTATTTTTGATAGAGGAGACAGAAATGCTATGGGCCGGTAGTTGGTGAATTCTGTGGTGGACCCACCTTTGTGGAGGGGGATAATGTGGGATATTTTCCATTGTGAAGGGGCATAGCTTTCATATAAAGATTGGTTAATCATGATTGTAACTGGGTAGGCTAGGGCTTCAGCTGCAATTTTAAGGTACTCAGCTGGGAGGTTGTCAGCTGCTAGTTTTGTGGGCTTTAGTTTCAATGAGTTTTTTTTATGCTGGAGGTAGGGATAGGAGAGAAAGCAAATGCAGTGGGCAGGTTACTAGGTATAGTTGGAGGGGGAAGGGGAGAGGGGTTGTGTTGTTTTTCTAGTGATAGAACAGTTTGTGTAAAGTGAGTGTTGAAAGAGGTGGCAATGTTTTCAGAGGAGTTTGTTTTGTTTGGTGGAGGTGTTCCTACTTTTCCTGGGTGGAGGATGCAGTTGATGGTTGACCAGAATTGTTTAGGGTTGTTTTGGGTGGAGTTTATGGCAGACTGGTAATATAGAATTTTGTCCTATTTTATTAATTTTTTGACTCATTAAACAGGATTATGACCTGGAACTCCTCCACGTCCAACTTAAACCCTTACTATATCATAGCTAACTATAGAACCCCCCCATGTCCCCCAAGCCTCCCCTACCTAACCTTGTATGGAGTCCCTATACATTAAGTCAAAGACTAGGAGACTTCACCTATTCCACTTTTAACTGGGAGACACATATATTCTCAAACATGTATACCCAGAAAATTCTGGACTTCATCAGTACAAACAATCTGGACCAGTTAGTTCACACCCCAATAAAGGGCGATAAAATCCTGGACTTAGTCCTTACCAATATGGGACAGCTTTACTCCCCACCAATTGTAATTTTCTTCTGGTCAAATCAGCCACATTTGCCATAAAACTAAAATCAGCAGCATCCTCAGTACTTCATTATTTAGAAATTACACTAAGAGTAATCTACTAAAACCGAGTAATGACCTGGCTAAATTCAAAATCCCTTCCCAACCTTATGGCTCTACTGCTTTTGCGGAATCCTTTACTACCAAATTCTATGCACTAGTACATATGCCTCTCGTCAAAGTAAATATAATGCCAAAGTTAAGACTAAATCTCTCTGGTGGAACCCAAACACACATAGGCTCTATAAAAAAATTCACTCCACACAAAAATAAATATAAAGGTGCTTGCTAAAATGGTCTTGCTAAGCTTAACAGGGAACTCTGGACCCGGATCAAATAAACCAAAGACAAACATGAGGTAAAATTGCCACTTAGGTAAAGGATAATCACAATGCCTTCTTTAACTATGTTAGAAACCTCAGAAATAATTTGCAGCACTGCCCAAAGCTAACAGTAAATTATATCACACACACAGACCCAGGGAACACAGTTATCTACCAGCAGACAAATTTAGATCAAACTTCACCCTTTCTCCTCCTATATTCCCAGATCACATAACCACATCTACAGCTCTCCCTCAAATCTCCCAATAACAAGTCCTCAATGCACAATTTAAAGAAAAAATCATGGAAAGAGGAATTGTCAGACCTCCTACAGAGACTATTTACTATCAGCCTCCAAACAGGCTTTGGGCAGGATGAATGGAGGACAGCAACAATCATTCTCTTATGCAAAAGTGGGGCATCAACGGACGGTAATTATAAACCCAGAAGCTTGACCAACCTCATCTTTACAGCTATGAAACAGGTTATTATGACATTAATAAATAAGGGCACAAGCAACCTATAAACTCATCACCCATGTCAGTTTGAATTTGTTAAGAGCAGATCTTGCCTAGTTGACTTCTTCGAGAAGGTTACCGAAGCAATGAAATGAGGGCAGATCAGTATACACTACATCTCTAGACTTTGCAAAGGTGTTCAACACCAAGCCACATTCAGACATTCTAGTTAAACTCTCCCTTTACACGTAAAGTCCTATGTGACTAGTTAGCAAATTGGCTTACAACAGAACTCAGGAATTTAGGGTGGGTGGCTCCACCTCCTCCAAAAGACCTCTCACTAGTAGTAAACCCAGGGCTCAATCCTTGGGACAGTCCTCTTTGGTAACTTTGGCATATACTTCTTGGAGGTCTGTGGATGACTAGAAACTCGGTGCTATAATAAACTCTCCAGAGGACACTAAGATCCTTTAAAAAGGCTCTAACTAAACAAATACCTGGTATGAAAACCGCCAAGAAATGTATAATTGTTTCCTTTGCCAAGCATGGCTTCCCTTGTAACTATCCAATTGACTACACACCCCTGAAATATATTCCCAAAGTCATCTGGGATGATCACCATGTATCCACTGTTGTAAGGAAGCCCTCCTTCATCATACAGCTTACATCTAAAGGTATGGTGTCCAGGTCTAGGGATGCAATCATTCCACTGTACTCAACTCCCACTACACTGATAATTGACTATACTGCCTCTTTTCGCATATACCTGTCCAACTGGAATGACCACAACTCTTTCTCACTAAAAAAAAATAAATAAAAATAGTTAAAGGACCTAAATCATAAAACCTATGCAGGCAGTCTCAAAGCTTTGACCCTCTTCTCAGTATCTTACAGGCTACTATGAGGCAATGTTTGCCTCATGTATAGAGCTTCAACAAACCCTATTCTGTCAAATCTATTACACATTCACAAGCCCTATGGTAGCGTACACACCAGAAAAATAGATTTCAATCTCTTTTGCAACATAAACAGGATACGTTGGAAGGAGAGATATTTATTATGGAGAATACTGCTTTTGTGAAACTGTCTTCCACTCCACATTAAGCTCTCTTCAAATGTAATTTGGACAACTAGATGGGAAATTATAAATTCACTCCCATGGGTTAGCACTAATGCCCCCACATATTAAGGGGCAATAAGAAAATGTCCCCCAACATATTATTGTTCTACCCACCTCTGAGTTATTCATACATAAAATATAAGGGCTACAAAAACTATGAAAATGTAAGGCTACACTTCTTAAGATCCTTAGAGACCAATTGCCCAGTAAGTACCTATGAACCTATGAGCCCATGAACCTATGACAATCTTTACTCTATGCTGTTACAAAACAAAATAAAAAAAATCTGAGAGAGAGAGAAAGAGAGAGACTGAGACACACAAACACACACACACACACACACACACACACACACACACACACACACTGTTATGTATCAAGGACCGCCCACAAGCAAGATTAGACGTCAAGTATAAACAGTCCTGCTTAATTCAACGGTATGGAATAGCAATGAAGAACCACTCAGACATAAACTGTTCAGAATTAAAAAGAACTTAAGAACAAAAAAGTTATATTACTAATAATGAGCCTGTCCTCTCCTGCCCCAGAGACTTCCCATACTCTGGAACAAACTACCTATCTATATCAAACAAAGCTCCTCATTAGCACTCTTCAAGAAAAATCTTGACGATTGCATGGGAGACAGGAAATTCACCCCGGGGATCACTTCTGTGGCTCTGCTCGATAGGGGCACAGGAAAATAATTTTCTTGGGTGGCGAAAGCCAGGGTACCTTTTGGGCATCTATATTATCTTATCGAAAGATGACAATATCGAACGGCATAAACATTGAAAATGCCATACATCGAAACTGTTCTGTGCCCCCACACCCCCCGCTAATTATATATACCAACTCCAAGATCGTACTACAGTGTGAAAAGAGCAACTTTTCTCATCCCTACTGTACCATGATCCCACAACAACACTTTTGATGTATGGCATTTACGACATTATTGCCGTTCGATATTTTCAACATGCGATAAGGTGAAGTAGACCCCCTTTTGGCTAGGCTTATATAGGCCCTAGGGCCAATAGCCTAGTACCTACCTATGAACCTATGACTGTTTAAAGTGTTCAGACAGTTTTTATTTTTATGTAAATAGCTCATATATATATATATAGTACAGTGTTGAGGTTTACTTACAGCGTTCAATGGACCATAATGCTTAATACCACACATGTGTGTGTGTGTGTGTATATATATATATATATATATATATATATATAAATATATATATATATATATATATATATCATATACAAATAGACACATTTGTATGTATATATGTATATACACTTTCTGTTTTAAAAAGGGTGTGGAGTCAGATTTGCTAAGAAATGTTAGTGCTCTTTAAATGCTAACAAGCTAGCAACATTAATTATTAGCATGACGTGGTATGTAAAAGTTTTACTGAATTCAGTGTGTGGGCTAAACACAGCAGTCTGGCAAATCTTTTAAGGATACCAGGTGATTATGTTTACAACTCCAGAAGCCCAGCATGACAAATCAATTACAGTGTTTGTTGTTAAAAGTGATCTATGTACTTTAATCTAATGTAGAATATGGATCAGCAGCCTTACAAATACACCTGAATGAGTTGATAAATATCGATCTGCTACTGTATGAAACTTACTATATAGATATATATATATATATATATATATATATATGTTCATATATATGTGCGTATACACACACACAAACACATCAATATATATATATATATATATATATATATATATATATATGTGTGTGTGTGTGTATATGTGTGCGCTTGTAGATATATATATATATATATATATATATATATATTATACACACATATACAGATAGATAACACACACATACACACACACACACACACACACACACACACACACACACACACACACACACACACACACACACACACACAAACACAAAACACTTGCATGTGCACATGCACAATTCTGGCAGTTGGTACAGAAGATTAAGGCTATAAGCTGTTAACAAAATGCTTCCTCTGGTAGAAGATTTGATTCTCTCAGCCTTGATTTGCCTACTGTGTGACTTTGAACAAGTCACTTAACAGCTTTGTGGCAAGCAAGAAACTGGGCTGTGCTCATCAATGACCTCCTGGGCTGCATGCCTAGTAACTATTAATGAACCTATATATGCTGCCTGTAACAAGACTTGTGGAGCTTATTCTCTTCTTTCTATACACAGCTCTGTAAAAGTGGGAAAATGTAATCAACAGGAAATACAAATGCAACATCTGGATTTTTAAGAAAGTTACAAAATAAATGTGAAATTTACTTTCATGTTGCAGGAAACAAGTATATGATTTGCCTGGAAGTGGCTGACATGATGATAAGGAGAAGTAGAAGGGCAGCATAAGAAAGTCTCTTGGCCCGAGATACACAGTCTACTACTTGGGTGGAGTTCAAACTAGAAATGATGTGGGAATTGTGATGAGAGAGTTAATGAGATATGTAATTAGAATCATTTACAGAATCTGTCTTCATGATCTCTATTTATACTTCACAGCATGCCTGTAATGTGAGGAAATGAGGCATTACAGGTAGCAGTTGCAGGATCTCCTCGATAAAGTGGTACAAAATAAATTGGTCTTGAGAATAGGAGACCTAAATGCGATTTTGAGACAGACAGAACAGGATATGATGAATACCTAGGTCCACATGGCTAGTGCAACAGGAAAAATGACAGAAAAGCCATTCTAGACTTCTGTTTGGCACATGGCTTAATGGTGGCCATCAGATGGTATGGCAAGAGAGACAGTCACAAGATCACACACAAGAATTGTCAGCTTTCAACTCAGGTAGGCTTCCACCCAGTAAAGAAAGGGCACTGGGATCAAACCACAGTCTGAAAAATTAACCCTAGTGAAATGGTCAATTTCTAGCACAAACACCTGGTGGCCACATTCATTTGCAAGCAGAGGTCAGAGAAACTTCTAAGGGCAACCCAGACTAGGCTGAAGATGAATGGAGTGAAAGCACAGGAATTCAGCGAAACTCTCAAGGAAGTAGGATCTCAGAAAGAAGAGGAATTAGGGGTAGCCAAAGATAAAGAGCAGGCTCTCAAAACAGCTTGTGTGAAGATGATAGATACACAGTTGAGCTAGATATTATTTATTTTGCTTTTGTTTACTGGGTCTGTCTGACCAAGTTCAGTCAAAAACCCCTTTTCAGTGAAGGCCTAGGGGGGGAAAGCTCCAGATATGGAAATAAGATACCAGAGGAAAGCTGGTGGTGGAATGCAGAAGTCTAGGATGTTATCAAAAGAAAGAAAAACAGAACAGGGTAAGAAGGAAAACTGGTTGGCTAACAAAGAGATTAAGACATCAGTCATGGTGACAAAGAACAAGGCATCAAAGAACTTCTATCAGTTTCTGGAAGGTGACTTAGTAGACAACACAAAGAAGCTCAATCAAGCTGTAACACAAAGACAGAACGATAAAGAAGATAATCAGCAGATGCCATTCATAAGGGATGCCAGAAATAATCTGCTCACCAGGCCAAAGAATATCAAAGGCAGATATAACGAGTACTTCTAGAGCCTTCTGAATGAAGACAACCCCACAGAAGCTGTACTATCAGATGCACTGCTATACTGAAACAGGAAGGAGGACTCACCCTCAAAGAAGTCCAAACTGCAATATGGAAAATTAAGTCAGAAAAAGCAGCACATTCAGATAAAGTCATGGCAGACATGATCAAGGAAAGCAGAAGGAGAGATGAAAAGTCAGCAAGCAAAGGAGTGTAGTAGTGAAACTGAATTCATCCTCAAGTCTTGGCGAGTACCTTCATGAGGTGGACCCTGTTTTTCACAAAATCTCAGCAAGGCGACACTGATAAACAGTATACAGAATCAAGAAACTTTGATTTCTTTGGAAAAATAAGCATCTGAGAAAGTACAAAAATGTAAACAACAAAACCTAGATATTTTTAGAAAGTATAAAAAAGAAATATGGGCATGGGAAAGAAAGAGATTTGATGTGGTGCAATGTTTATGCAAAGGAGAAAGCCAAGTTAATTAATATAGAGAAGGCAGTCTCAAAGATATTTGAAGAGAAATACAGGCAAAGACATCCAGCTATGGAAAATTTCACAATAAAAAAATAGTATCACAAAGATGGAATGTAGAAAAGAAGATTAGTAAAGCAATTACAATACAGAAAATAAGAAGACTAAGAGGAAAAGTAGAAAAGGAGATTAGTAATGGAGAAGTTAAAGAAATAGAAATTGAAGTCATGGAGCATCTACAAAGTGAAGGATTCAGTGTAGAAAATCTAATGCAGAAAGCACCACAACAGGATAGAGCAATGGGTATCCAAATTAAAGGGAAACCAGCAGAACAGGAAGCAATTGGTCAGGTGCCACATCAAGATAATTTGGAGCATTCCATAGGAAACCAGTACAGACGTTCACTTGAAGCTAGACAGCAAGGGAAGGAACAGGAAACTGTGGAAACTCTGATGCAGCCAATGTTGAGGAGTGATAGGCCAGTGAGTTCCCATATGACAGAGCAACAGATAGCACAGGATGAAATTGGGGAGAAAGTGCCACAGGAAGATACTATAGAACTCCATATAGAATGCCTGCAGGAAGTGGAAAACAAAGGATGCGCCCTCAGTCTGGAAGAAAATGAAATAAGGGAAGAGTTGCTTGATTTAATGGGCATAGATAGATATATTAAGATGAATGAAAGAAACAGACTGCAGAAGGTCGATAAAACCCCAAAAGTCAGAAGTCTGATAAAACAAATGAATTCAGTAATTAGGACTGTCCACAGAGATCCATACGATATAACAGAAGTAAAGAGGATATATTACTGTGCAACTAAACTAATAACTGATAAAGTTCTACCACAAGAACACAGGGTAGTGAGGCAAAGGAAGGGGAGAAATTGAATACCATCATGGAACTGTCAAACAGAGAAAACTATAAAGCAACTAAGACAAGAAGTGTCACTGTTAAAAGACTACAGAGGAGGGAACAGATCAACAAAAATACTAAGATGGACAGACATGATAAAAGCAATGTACAATATTAGAACAGACCAGGCTTTATCACGCACTATCGCAAATAAACAAAACTTTCAGCACAGGTGGAAAAACCTAGAAGATACACATATTAAATACAAAGGAAAAATATAAAATAAGCAATTTATTGATGACCCAAAAAAGTTTTATACAGAATTGGGAAACAAGGTAAAAGGAATTGAAAAACCATCAAAAAAGAAGAAATAGATGCATTTTGGAGAAGTATCTATGAAGATCTTGTGGAACACAACAAAGATGCTAAATGGATAAAAGAAGTAAAAGAAAGAATAAGAAGTTGAAAGGTACAGGAGATGAAATGGGATGAAGTAACAGCCAAAGAGACTGAAACAAAGTTAAGAAAAGCCCCTAATTGGAAAATCCCAGGCCCAGATGCAGTACCTAACTTTTGGTTAAAAGTATTAACATTTTTGCACTAAGACTTGGCCATGAGCAAGAACTATTTATTTTCACATCCCGAACAGACACCAACCTGGCTAACAAAAGGTAAAACAATGCTCCTACTTAAAAATGAACTTGTAAGCTACCACAAAAATTATAGACCAATAACTTGCCTTCCAACGACGTATAAACTATACACGGGAATTGATGCCAACAGAGTTTAGTCATTTAGAAGAAAACACAATTATGGCAGTAGAACAAAAGGGCAATAAAAGAAAGTCATCCGAGGATCATTTGATGTTAAAGTCATAATGGAGAACTGTAAAAATAGGAAGAATCTAAGTATGGCATGGACTAACTACAAAAAAGCATTTGATATTAACCCACATTCATACAGTGCTTAAAAATGTATAAGATACACTCTACACTGATCGACTACATTACAGTGACCATAAAACAATCTTAGACCACTTTGCAATTAAATCATGATAAAGGAAAAATTACTATCCCAGGGATAAAAATTCAAAGGGGGATATTCCAGGGTGACTCTGTTACCATTACTATTCTGCCTTGCCCTTAACCCATTAAGCTGTTTACTCAACAGCTGAGGCCATGGCGATAATCTGGCTCCTAGAAAACAACAAAGTGTAAAGACTTCTCAACTTCTCTTTGTCGATGATTTAAAACTGTATAGTTCATCAGATGAGGAATTAAAACCACAGCTGCAGATTGTCAAAACTTTTTTCAGATAATATTAGAATGCCATTTGGCCTTGATAAATATGCAAAAACAACCTTTAAAGCAGGAAAACTGCCGCACCAGGAAAACATCAGTTTGGGACAAGTATGTGATATAAAATAACTTGAGCAAGAGGGAGTGTATAAATACTTGGGAATTGATGAAGGATCGGCAATAAAACATGAACAAATGTATAGAAAGCTTAGTAAGGAGTACTTTAGAAGACTTAAATTAATCCTGAAAACAGCATTGGCATCTAAGAACAAAACCCAATCTATAAACCAGTTTGCTCTTCCTGTCCTAACTTACAGTTTTGGAGTGATTGACTGGCCCCAAAACATGTTGGATAGATTCGATATTAAAACAAGAAGGATGCTTCATGCTCACCAGATGATCTAAAAAAATAAGTGCATACCAGGATTATATAGTCCCCATTCTGAAGGAGGGATGGGCCTCCTTGAAATTGATTACATGTACAGTTCTGCAATCATGGGACTTCACACATATCTGCTGACCTCACGAGACCCAAACATAGTGAAAGCTTTGAAACATGAGGAGAATAAATCTAAGATGACTTCTCTGCTTAACCTAGCAGAAGCATATTGGCATCAAGCAGAAATGGAAATCAAACCTGAAGTAGATAAAAATCAGGCAGCAACTGAATGTGCCAAAAACAAAATAAAGAATATAAGGTGAAGGACCAGATGAAAAGGCAAGAAATGTGGAAAAAATCATAAATATAGTTGCAAGTATAGAAAACTTCTGGAAGAACCTCATGTTGATCGGGAATGAATGCAGGAATGGTTAAGGAGAGGTGAATTCAAACCAAGAGATGAAAGGTTAGTATTGGTGGCCCAAGACAGTGGGCTACGTACACATTGGTTTCCAAAGTCCATTGGACATGTGGGAGAAACAGACATATGTAGGTTTTGTAAAACAGAACTGGAAACAGTTGCACACCTCATTGCTGGTTGAAACCTACTAATGGCAGAAGGACTGTATACTGAAAGGCATAACAATGTGGCGATACTGTTGCCCTGGGGATTGTGCAAACATTATGTTTTTTTTTTTCCCGATAATCATTTTTATTGTTTTTCAAAACCATAATACAATCCACTCACTATTTACATTATGTACAAAATTGCTTCCAATGTTTAGTTCCATTTCAAATATCCACATCATACATTAACAATAGATATCGTATTAACCAAGTAAAGGAAAACAAAAAAAACAACGAAAACATCTATCAAAGAAAATTAAAAACAAACTCAAGCCAACGTTCTGTATTATTTCTACATCTTCTATCTAATCTAAGATTGTGTTTGTTCACTTACTGTATGTCCTAAAAGAAAGTGGATAGGAACCTCTAAGCCAATACAATGTTAAAGATTTGCTCCCAAATTTTTATACTATTTATACTTTTCTTGTTGTTACTAATTAATAATTTATGCGCTAAAATATGCTTGATCGCTGACAGCCTGAATTTTTGCCACAATGTCTGTGCTGGGTTCAACCAATTTGTGGCTATATATAATTTCATTAATAAACTGATATTCATAATTACGATCCTCTTTGATTTATCTAAATTCTCCGGTGGGATGTGTAGAATCAAAAATTCCCAGGTGAGTGTTGAATTTTGGTAACCCATTTTTTGTAACTGCAATTTTAATGAGTTCCACAATTTATAAATGCATTTGCTACTCCAGAACATGTGTAGCAGGTCCGCTGTCTGATCTAAACACTGTGGACATTTAGGTGAATTTTTCGAGTCAAATTTATGAAGAGTGAGATGGGTATAATACGCATTATTAAATATCATCAGTTGAGTAAAGACCAGTTTTTGAAGGGATACTGATTTCAATGTTAGGTTAAACACCTCTACTATCTTACTATCATCTAGGGATACCAATTTCTCTTTCCAGTATTTCGATAAAAGAATATAATTATTATATTTCCTCTCTTTTATCATTTTATACGCTGAGGATATGTATTTTCTGTCTTGTAGCAAGGCTTCCCACAGATTGCGAGAGATAACTAGTTCCTCTTCTTTGATTTCGGAGCTATTAAAATAATTTATAGCAAGATCTTTTATCTGTCTCACTATAATTAAATAAGAAATGGGAAGATTCATCTCTTTTAAGATATCGTGTACCGCTACTCCTAAGAAGGGGTATAAATCAATCACAGTTAAATACTTAATAAGGGGAAATTTCTTTAAATCTATCACTTAACTACCAATAGTCATGTTAGGATTTCCATGAAACGGTTGAAACATCATCATATAATTTAATAAGTTTAAAGAGGCAAACAGAGTTTGAATTGCCATTGCCCATATCTTAATGTGCTCCATTAAATCATATTTGGTCAGTGTTCGATTATTTAAAAATGGTACAGCTTTAACGTTAATTCCCGCTCCTTTTATATGTTTACAAGTTAGAAGCACCCATTTGGGTATCCATTTTCTACTATTACTGTCCAAGTAAGACACCCAACATTATGGTTTTGAAGTGGCTGAAAAACACTGGAAACATGAGCCTCAAAGCATCATATAAAATGATGAAGTCCACATCACATTTTTATTTATTTATTTACTTGCTTTTTGTTTACCAGGAAAGTCCACTGGGCCTAAGAGAGCCCATTTTCAGTGGAGGCCCGGGGAGAAAAGCTCCAAGGCATAAACTTTTATATTTAAGATTTACAGTTCAATGATACAATATTCAATTCTACAAAACTAATTAAACAAAATCATACAGAGGTAAAACTTTACACAAAATAAAAAGTCAAAGAACAATTAACATGAAATAGAAAATAACTACAAAATGCACATGTGAGTAGTTCACAGTAATGTATAGAGAAAAGCAGACATTGCTGACCTTAAGGGTATACATACGTAAAATAAGTATCTGCTGTAATTTCAGAGATATTATCTTACCAAAAATGGAGCTACTATTTTACCAGTAACAGACATGACTGGAGAGAATGGGGATTTCGTGAAGTCTAGGGGGACTTGGTACAATTGCATACCCAGCTAGATGAGAGGTGGGTATGAAGGGAATACTTGAAATGAGTAAAGTTTTGAGTCGATCTGATGGAAGAGGTAAAGTATTCAAAATTTTGGCTGCTGAGTAAGAATAGAGAAGCTGACCGGGAGGGAGTGTTGGTTTGTGAATATGTAGTAGTTGCTGGTCACCTGATCTGAGTGACCTGTTGGGAAAGTAGTAGTTGAAGGCAGAGCTAAGAGCAGGACAGTCTTGGGGTTTGAAAAGGATTTTGTGAGTAGTATTTAGTTGTAGATAAGAAAGGTATTAGGAGGCTCTAGCCATTTCAGAGATTTGAGAGCAATGCAATGGTGAGTAGAATACTTGGAGTTGGTTGCAAATTTGGCGATTTTATTATATTAAGTTTCAAGTTTGTTTTTAGAAGAGGTATGAATGTTAGTAAGAAGGGGGGGTGCCATAAAGAAGAGAGGGT
Organism: Protopterus annectens; assembly: GCF_019279795.1. Taxonomy (NCBI): domain Eukaryota; kingdom Metazoa; phylum Chordata; order Ceratodontiformes; family Protopteridae; genus Protopterus; species Protopterus annectens. The sequence continues at coordinate 332,115,864 of NC_056729.1, read as the reverse complement.
AGCAGATATCCTGTGGCAAGGGTATGTCTAGTGGATAGGTTTAGGAAACGGTTGTGTCTATACAGGATACCAAGCTTGGAATGTGTTTTGCGGATGTTGTGTTGTATGTGGATATCAAAATTCATGTGTTCATCTATAATAACTCTAAGGAGCTTTGTGTGACTAATGACCTCTATTAAAGATTTATTGAGTGAAAACATGGTGAAATCTGACTTGTTTAGGAGGGTTGTTGTTTTAGGGGCGAAAAATATGATTTTAGTTTTTTTAGGATTTAGGGCAAGATGGTTATTGTGCATCCAGGATTCAGTGACAGAGAAAAAATTCTGAGTTGGAGTAAGTAAGTCAGAAAGAGAGTTGGCAGAACAGATGACAGTAGAATCATCTGCATATTGAATGACTGACCCTAGTGGTAGTGAAGATTGGAATTTGAACATGGGATCATCCATTACCAACAACTGCAAAGACAGATGCTAGAAAAACAGATATAGTGGTCCAAGAAAAGAAGGCAAAAGTAGCATTGATCACTGAAATTGCTGCACTCAGTGACTACAGTGTCCTGCATACAGAGTTTATTGAGATCCCTAAGTATTTTTCTAGCTTTAGGGTGTAATGTAAGGCTGTAACCAGTAGACGCTTGGTGGGGGCAGTAAGGAGTCAATTGTCTAAATATGGAAACACCCAGAATACTTGCAGTCTCAAGTGAGCTGTTACCACTGCCATGCATTTGGTGAACACTCTGGTGGCCATAGAGAGACCAAAGGTCAGCACTCGGAATTGGTAGTGATTGGCTCCCAGCAGGAAGCGGAGGAATCTTCTGGAGCATTTGTCCATTTTTATGTGGTAATACATGTCCTGAAGATCTATCGAGCACATCCAATCATCTATTTCTAGGAACAGAAGGACAGACTGAACCGTGACCATCCGGAATTTTGTCTGTCTGACAGATTTGTTTAGGATGCTGAGGTCCAAGATTGGCCTCTAGTCCCGTCTTTTTTGGCACTAAAAAGAACCTTGAGTAAAAAACGGATTCTATCTGGTCTGATGGGACTATTTGGATGACTTTTTTGAAGTAGCTTTCGAATTTCTTGTGCTGCTATGTCCCTCTGACTGGGTGGAATGTCGGTGATTTGCCTCTGTGGCTTTGGGTAAAGGTCAAAGGTGATGTGGTAATCTCTGGTAACTGTCATCTGCACCGAAGAATCTGTGATTATGGATTGTCAGGCAAGATGGTGCAGAGAAAACTGTCCCCCGACTGCTTCCAGAGGTAAGCAATTGGGCCACTCTTCAGGAGCGCTGATAGGGCTGTCCAGAGAAAGAATCCCTGGATCCCTGATTATGCGGACCCCCTCTGCCTCTGTGGGGGCCGTCTTCCAGATGAATTTCCCCCTTGGCTCCGATGGATAAACTTGCTACATGTGTTACGGAAAGGACCCTGGAATTTCTTGTACCACATCTTTCCGCTCCTCTGATTTCTACAGTCAGATCGTTGTGGGGTGTAAAAACATATGCCCATGGCAGACAGGGTCTTGCCGTCCTTTTCACACCTGGCCAATGCGTCTTTCACTTTTTGGCCAAAAAGGGAAGAAGCTTCCACTGGAGCATTGAGAAAGTAAGACTTAAAAGGTTCCACAAAATCACATAGGTGCGTCCAGGCGTGACGTCTCATGACAATGCCTACACCCGCTGCTCTAGCCACCCCTTCGGTAGTATGAGAGATTAACTGCATGGATGAGTTGGATATTGATTCTAGGGTGGCAAGATGTGAGGCAAATTTGTCATGTACCTCGTCAGAGACTGCTCCTGCTAAGGTTCCCGAGAGTTCCGAGATTAGATCTCTCTGGAGCCTGGTAAAGTGTGCCAAGTAATTCAAGAACCAGATAACAAAGGTCGATGAAAGAAAACACCCGCTTCCCTAACGTGTCAATCACCCAAGACTCCCTGTTCATGGGATGGACAGAAAGGCTCTCCTTGTCGAGCTCTTTCTTAGTGGCCACTGCCACTACCATTGTGTCTACTGGCAGGCCTTTGGACCGGTGTGGGCTGTCCTCCAGTGGGGAAAAAATTTTGTCTGGCCTCTGGGGCATAGGTTCAACAGTGTCAGGATTCCTCCACACATGCTGCACGATGAGCTGCACAAGGTCATCTGCAAGCGAGGTCACCCAAGAAGTAAAGGGTCGAGCATGGAAAGCCTGTAAGAATACAGACTCCTCAGAGGAAGGGTTGGTGGGCTTCCAGTCTCCCCACTGCTTTAAAATTTCCAGTTTGTCTCCAAATGAGACATCTTCAGAGAGAGACCATGGGGACCCTTCCCCTTCAACGTAGTTTGTATCTTCGGTGAGGGATTCCTTGGAGGAATTCACGTGCTTCCTCTTACGTGATCTCTTATGTGGTACCTCCTCAGAGGGAGCATCTGAAGGGGACTCTGAAAAGTGGGTACCTTGTGGAAGGGTATCTTGAGGTTCCCATGCTCAGTGTCCTAGGGTAGTGGACTGTGTCAGCTGCGGTTCAGAGGACAGGAATATATGAGTCTGTGGCACCAAAGGGACCAGCTGTGTGCCAGCATAGGCAATTGCCCTCTCCATCACTTGGAAGGCAGGCCCACCTGAAGAGGAGTGGTAGCTTGGAACCAAGAAAGACAACCTCGGGACCAGGGTCATATCCCGCTCTGACAAGCCCACCCCCAGGGAAGGAGCCACAGGAGGACTTGGTGCCACCAAAGTGACTGGAAACGTAGTACACGGCACCACAGAAAAAACAGGCACCATACTAGGGGTCACTGCTGATAGCCCAGTCACGATCCCAAGGATGGCTCAGCTCCGAGTGAGTCGATGTCCAAAGGTAGGCTTCGAAACCATGGTAAGGTCCACCAATAGAACCGAAGAAGCCAGTACCAGGATAGGTGTTGGTGTCAAGGGCTCCAATACCTCCAAGGAGACCGAAGGAAGAATATATGCCAGAGTCTGTGGAGAAAAGTCCTCGGACTCGGGTGGGAGGGAGGATTTGGAAGGAGTTGGAAATCCTCTGGCCGCCACTAGCTGATCCACTAGTCTTATTATGTCCAATTCCGAAACACTCCTGGAGGAGTGGGTAGACATCCCTGACAGGGAATCAGTGCGTTCCAAGAAGGGGCTGTACTATTGTCCAAAAAAGGGATCTGCTGTCAGGGAATATCAGCTCAAAGGCAATACCTCATCTGGTCAAAGGACCAGCATGATGTATGGGGGTGGGCAGTGACCAAAGTTGGAAAAAATATTTTTGGATCAGAAAGGGCTGTCTGTACTGTTGCAATGGGAGAAGAAGTTCTGGGTGGTTCTGTACTTGCAAGAGGTACTGTGGGGATAGCTTGTAGCACTGGTGCCGAGGATGGTACCGCAGTGGAAGACTGAATTATTGGTGTCGAGGCCGGCACCGTAGTCATTGACTGAGTTCTTGGAATCGAGGACAGCACCGTACATGGGGTTGAAGGCCCCGGTGCTGAGATTCCTGGAGTCAATTTAGAAATTTTTGTCTTTGGTTCAGAAGATTTAACCGATTTTGCAGGTAAGGGAACAGAATGGCTTCCCTTCTTGTGCTCTTTTTTAGGAGGGGATGAACCCTCCATCTCAGAAATAGCCTCCGAGAAAGGAGTTTTAGAAGACCCTTCAGAATTAGCTTATTTTTCCTTTCCATCAAGGTACGGGAGCTAAAGGCCTTACAAATGTCACAAGGGGGTTCAACTTTCAAATGAGGAGCCCCAAGACAATAAACACAAAATAAGTGAATGTCTGAGTTCGGCATTTTCCTACCGCACTTATCTCACTGTTTGAAGCCTGTTGTTCTTTTTTGTCCTCCATCATTAAGTATACAGAAAGCACCTGTCCACAGTATGCACCAACTATAATCAACAGATTATACACAATCAAAGTTAAAGAGAGAAGAGTTATTTTTTAACCAACAAAGAAAACAAAGGGAAAGAGAGGGCAATACCAACAATGGTATTGGGAATTACCACAGAGGTAAGGGAGGCCTGTACCAGCAATGGTACAAAGAATACCACAAACTTGGTAAAGAAAGTAAAAAAAAGGTCAACAAAGAGACTTCAGAGGGTAAGCAAACTCTAAATGACTATAATATGAGGTTTACAAGGAAACAACAAAAAATTTCAAGAAGTAAAAATTTTTAAATGATTTAGATTGAGAGCTGGCTTGACACGTCTTGATAATATACAAGGCAAACAAGATCTGAGGTGATAGAGAAAGGGGCACTATGGGTAAGCTTAGCTCGAGAGTTTTTTGGTTGGTGCAAGCTTGTTATTACGGCTGACTTGGTTCCGAGGACAGAACTGAAACCTATCAGTAAGGAATGAATGAAGATTAACAACATCAGATGCATAATTTTCTTCCCATTTGACTTTAGGTTCACAGTGTTCATCTTCTATTTTTTTTGCTATTTTTTTCTTAGTTGCCATCTTGTGGTTCATGGATGTTCTCCAGGAATCTGCAAAAGGGGGGCACAGTCTGGTCAATTCAGTACCATGCTGAGAGTGAAAAAAAAAACCTAAAAATACTTCCTCTGTGCGTCCTAACTGATTATCTGGCTGTTTAATAAACGGTACTAAAAAAGCTGTGATAGAACCACTCCTACTATAAACCAACTGTACTTGAAGTATCAAATATTGCAACAGAGATACAAGATCTGGACATGGTATCCTTAGAAAACAGTAGGAGCAAATTACATAGAAATAAATGGAAATTATGGGAACAAGACATGCAGAATAATGTTCTGGGAGAGGAGGTTTAAAATCACTGCACCTCATACCTCTCAACCTCTTTTAGCCCAAGAAATCTGAACAAAGCCACAAATAATAGGGGAACAAAGGGAAAAAATAGGGACACCTTTTTAATTTTGCTCTTACAAACTTTAAAGCCAAAACAAGTTTTGCATTTGTATATATCTTTCAATGACATGAAGTCTAAAGCTCAAATGTCTACCACCATTTTCTGACTTCAATCCTCAATGATTTACCAAGAATTTGGAAGAAAAACACAATTTTATGAGAAACAGACCAAAAATATGAGGCAAAAATTTGGACATTCTGGGAAAACCGGGAAAGCTGACAGCTACGCTTTCAACTGCATCGCTTTCTATTCCATCCTTGGCAAATTAAACGAATAAAAATAAAATACCCTTTTTCACCTCTGCTCAACGGGAGAGATGTGAACCATAAAGCGACCGTGTCCTAACTGCCTTACGTGGAGGGAACTGAACAGTTTGTTTAAATTTCCCTCTAACTTCCAATTGCCAGGCAGAAAACACAGGGCATGCAAGCAGTTGTTCAGCCTCAGCTGATAATGCAGAAGTTATTACTGGCTCTAAAAACTCAGGGCAAGAAGCTGCTTAGCCATGAACATGAAAAGTCAGCTGCTCAGCCACAGACATGGAAGTTTACGACTGTAGAGAAGAGCCACAGCCACATGGTCAAAGAGCCGCATGTGGCTCGCGAGCCACGGGTTGCTTTCTGCTGGTCCAGACAATCCTGTTAGTACAAGGAGGCTAAACGTTATCATTAAGAAGTAAAATAGCTGGCTCTGTGTTACCAGTAGCAACCACTAAATAAAAGAGCAGCGCAAACTTAAAAGTGCAGCATTCAGGAACCCCAAACAGCAAGACTCAGTCCAGACCACTGACACACACTACTACTAAAGACAGATAAAACAGCAGCTGAAAAATGAGGTAATAAATAATACTTACTGGCAACATTTTAGTGAAAGTTGATACTCTTACAGGCATAGAGACAAGAGAAAGATACCAGTGACAGAAACTAAGCTAAGCTTACATACATCGCATCAAAAGTCCAGTAAATAGGACACAACAGGTGTTATACTTCTTGTTGCCACTGCAACAAATTTAACAAAACCAACACAGCAAACAGCGCTGTTTTTGTATGAATCTTTTCAGCAAATACAGCAGTACAGTTGCTCTCCCTGAAAATTAACATTAGTAGTCTAAACATCCAGGAAAAGTGGAACCTAAAATGAAGATTTGTCTGGACATCCTGGATATTGAAGCCAAAGAAGACAATAAAAAGTACCCAGGAGCACCTTAGTGACAAACATCCAACAAAAAGGCAAGATTAGGCCTGGGGAGAGACACAAGTACAAAGCGGAAAACAGAAACCTTCAGTGAGAGATAAGGATGGAAAGCCACTTGCCATACACTTACTAGTTATCAGAAACAGTATCCACAATAACAGTTTCTAATCCTCAAACAAATGCTAGAATTTTCTCATGTCTGAAGTCTGCACCTAACAAACCAGCAGCCAGTCAGATCTGAGGTTCATTGAAGCTGGCAGCAAGCAAAAAAGCCACAGCCTCTCCCCCTCCACACACACACACACATACACCCAGACATACAATGAGCAATGCACAAAGCAGACAGACTACCAATGTACATATGTGCAAAAATTTTCAAAGAAGCAAAGCTTAATAAAGTATCTAAACAACAAAGCAGTGTGATCTAGGTGGAGTGATCCCTAACTACTGTGCCATGTCTCAGAACAGCAGTACCCTTAACAATGCAAATGCTAACTTTTACTCAATTACTTTTCTTGCAAATAAACATGATTACTGCTTCATATGCATATGTGGTTGAAAATGATTGTACTAGCTTTTTTATTGTTCTTGTATTATTTGTACTGTGTTTGCATGCAGAATTGCTAGACTAATTCACAAACTCAGTTGTAAAAGAAATAAATGACTGTCAACAAAGAGAAGAATCTCAGACTTCATAAATAGACAGAAGCTATAAAACATTTTAATCAGTTTAAAAGCTGCAGAAAATTAAAGGAAGTGGTTTCTAGGTAGCACTAGGAAGTATGTGTTTGGCAATGTATTACTGACTAGGATGTAGCACCTAAATGACATAGTAAGAACAGTCAGACACAGACCATATAGTTTGAAAATATATAGAGACAGGCAATCAGAATGGAATAAAGATTAGACAACTGAAATAGAGAACTATCAGCAAGAAATGGCTCATGTACTGAACTCTCTGCTATAACTAAGCTGTCGATCACAGTGTCTACACAGACCACAACTTATCCGATGTCTCTCCTTCACAATATTTATTTAATTGTTAAATATTCCCTAGACTGGATACTAAATATTTTTAAGTGTCAGACTCTTTACCTTCTTTACTTCTATTACTCATCTGTTGAGTGTCTACCACCTCTCAGTGAGGTTAATATCTCTCTTCCTTACTAATGCCACCCCATTCCCCATCATCAAGTCCCATGTACTGCTGAACTTCTCATTAACAGAGTAGAACAAAGAACCACTGGAACACACAAACTACTAGTTTAGACCAAGAACACTTTAATGAAATGCAAGTAAAAACACTTTCTTATAGGTTCATAGGTAGGTACTTGGCTATTGGCCTTACGGCTTATATAAGTCTAGCCAAACGGTAACCTGGCTTTTACCACCCAAGAAAATTATTTTTATTATATTCTCCAGGCTTAGTACAGAAATGTTGTGTCAACAAACTCATTTATATAGTGATGTCATAATTAATTACACATGCTTCTGATGTTCAAAAAGCAAAGGTTCTAAAGAGACAGTACTATTCAAGCCTGGCAATATATGTGCGGCTAGGCTTAAAATCCAATAAACTTAATCTAATTCAGTCTGATGTACAATATTTTTACCACGAGATGAACTATTAGTAACAGATAAAATTAAAAACTTAAAAACATGAGCAAAACTTTTGTCTTTTTAGTGTCTATAGAGCACTAATAATAATTTCTCTTTTTACATCAGACAGATGTTTACTTATCAGATCTTTAAACTTCTGGTTTGTTTTGCCCACATAGAATGCAGTACATTTTTGACATAAGGCAAGGTAAACTATATTACTGGCATTACAATTACCATAATCATACAACTTAAATACCACAGAGGTGACTGGATGTTTAAACAGGTTACAGCTTAGAACACACTGGTAGAACCTACACCTACCACATTTGAAAGTACCATTCTTCTTGGTCTAACTTATTAACCATTATTTGTTCTTTACAGCATAGCTTGTTTTTCAAATTCTGACTGCACTTATGGCCAAAGGCTGGTATATCAGAAAGCAGATGATTAAGTTCAGGAATATCTCTTAGAATATGCCAATATTTCTTAATATTTTAACATCATTAGTGTTGGCATTGTAATTAAGCATACATCTAACCCTAGAACATCATTTAGCTAAATCCACATTTATAGTATCAGATTTAGTACATTTGGGCCTAGGTTTAGTTTATCTTAATGAGATAACTACATTGTAGGTATCCTTTAACTCACTATTTTTATAAACCTTACCTTTAAAATCAGAAAAAAGCTGCATAATCTTGGGCTCACCAGAGGTATTCAGCATGGCAACTCCAGTAAATTGATTCTTAACAATATTTTTGAACATATACTGAGGGTGCATACTGCTTCTATACAGATATGAATTCATTTTTGCTGTAGAAACAGTAATATCTAAACAATCAATAAAATCTGTAGTTACATTGCTCTTAAATCTTAAAAAGGAAGTTGTGTTAGTTAAATATTCAGTGAAATCATTAAAATTAATAATGTCACCTTCCCAAATGAAAAAAGATCATCAACAAATCAACAATAAAATAAAACATTGTCTAAAACACATTATTGCCTGATAAAATGTGTTGACATGTCCAAATCACGCAATAAGTAAACAAAGATTCACTAAAATAAATCATACTCATTTCACTTACATGTTCCCTTTGGTATCTTTTCCTACTTACTTCTAATTCATAAAATATTAAATACTTATCTTTGTCTGTGTTCCTCATACTGCCATAATGATAACACTCTATTAAAAAGTGTGTACATGCATTTGTTATTCTCATCTGTCTTAATATTGACAGTTTCCTTTATAAACACTAGAATTGCCTTCTTATCTTGCAGGCAACAAACATTAGGGTTGCCTTGACACTTTCCATAATGCTGCAATTTGTTGTCTCTTGATCCTTTTCAAAACACTTAACTACATGGTCCCCTAATTTTAAACTGTGTCAGAAAAGTTGTGTTATTCTGGAAGTTTGAGGAAAACAGTGAATGATTAGTGTTTCAAAACATCTTACATTATTCAAAAGAGGGTACAGTCAGTATAGCACAAAGCAATATTGACAAGGGGTAAGGAAAGTCCTCACCACCATTCACAGATTGTGGTAGTGAGGGCTTTCCTTACCCCTTGTCATTATTACTGTGTGCTATACTGACACACACACACACGCGCGCACACACACACACACACACACACACACACACACACACACACACACACACACACACACACACACACACACACACACACACACACACACACCAATAATGACAAAGGGTAAGGAAACCCCTCACCACCACAATTCACGGATTTTTCACAGTATACTCTAAATTTTCTACAAAACAGAAATCTATGAAAAAACAGCACATTTAATTACAGATGCATATGCTTCTTTCTTGTAACATGTTCTACTATAAACATGGTAAACTTTGAAAACTATTACAAGACATCTATTCTCTGTTCACACAGAAAAATAAAATACACTAAACAGTTGTGTGGGGTATTTAATCATAGTAACAAATTATTAAATTACCTCTGTCTTTATAATGTCTGATTTAGGTTGTATAGGTGACACTCTGTTGGCTTTATTTTTTCCATGAGCAGAATTAGGTACAGATTAGATAGGGGGCTGGTTAACTGATTAACATGTACAAGAAAAGACCATCTCTGTTAGGCTTAAAATACCAGCTTCAGCAACCAAGTAAAAACAGTAAGCCTATAAACTGTTACCAAATTAAGGAAATATTTAAAGTACTTCCATGAGGGTCTCATCATCAGAAGTTAGGACAAATCAATCTATATCATTTCCCCAGTTTGCAGATGTACAGACAGGCTATGTGTCTTCAAGAAAAGAACCGTGTTGTCAAATGCCATGTTCTAGTAATACATCCACTTCGACACAGTGGGCAAATCTCAAGATATATCACAATTCCCAACCTCTTAGCACAAAAAATCTGGACAAAGCCACAAAAATAGGGAAAAATTTTAAATATTGCTCTTACAAACTTAGAAAGTTGCTGGGATAAAAGGTCTTTAGCCACTATATATTTTCTGAGAGATACAGACTGAAACTCAAATAACTGCCATTATCTAGTGAATTCAATCCTCACAGATTTGCCACAAAAATCCAGAAAATCACAAATTTTATGAGGAACAGACCAAAAATATGAGGCAAAAATCTGGACATTCTTTGAAAATCTAGACAGCTGAGAGGTATGCAGTATACAATGTACAGTTCTACAGTCATCACGCTGTGTCTTCCTGCAGTTGGGGCCTTTCCCAGGCAAAAGGCTAATCCACCATATTTTTGATGGTCAGTCTCAAGTAAAATAAGGATGCAAAAGTTTTATTCACTATTGACACTGTCTAGCTAATTCTTCTAACGCATTCAGTATTCTAGCATTTAGGACCTTCTCATGTATGGTGACTGAACACAAACTGAACAGGAAATCACATGCTTGTCCTTCTATCCTATACCTCAGAAATAATAGAGCACTTACAGCATTAACATACAATGTATACATGTACAGCAAATCAATGTATTTATAATGCACACATTAAGACACTAGCTTATTATACCTAAGAACACCCATTTAGCACAATGGGATAAACGTGCGACAAGTAATTGGATTATTGATCTATTAAGTGTGTCTTGGAACTAGAGTGGCACTTCCTTTAATTCTGAGAGCACCTGACACATGCTGCATATGGCTCTGATTGTTTACCTGGCCCTACAACTCTTAAGTATGTAGTTTAGGCACTCAATTATGTATACATAACACAATGAAGACAAACACTACCTGCCTATAGCAATGCAATACAAGTTTCTCCTGCAAAGGATAAATATATAAATACAAGCAAAGCACTCTCCCTTTGTGACTTCAAACATATTTATAACCTCCAGTGACCATAACGCACATCATTCCACCTTTGCGGCAAGCTTCCAAGTCAGCAAACAAACAGTAACTGGGTCAAATAAATTTTAAGTATATTTCATCAGATAAAATCTCTGGAACATTATTCTGAATACCTAAAGGAGAACTGCAGAAGACTGAATACTTAATAATAAGGCAATGTATGATATGGCATTACATATCAAAGAACAATCAGATGAATCACTATCCTGTGTGGGTTTATATGCATAAATAGCTATAGTTAAATATATATATTTTTTACAGTCTGATCACGATTACTTCCAACAATGTGTACAAGCAAGGAAAGGCAGAAAACGTTAATGATTAACACTGCAAAAAAGAATACTACACTAAACAACACAAGAAGAATGACTGTACCGTAATTCAAGGACTCAGACTCATTTTGTATCAAAAAACTGAAGTGAAGAGTCCTATCTGGCCCCTACATATCTTTTGTATAAACAAAATTATCTACCACTGCACAGAAGTATACAGAAACGATAATATATAGAAACAAATTTTAATCATCTACCAATAAGAAAAACAACCTTTTTTCTGAAAATGTAAAAGAAAACAAAATTAAACTTTATTAATCCTAGTGACAATATAAACCCAGTAAAATATATTACGTCTTCCAAGAGTTGGCTAAGAATTTGCCATTCTAAGTCTAAAAGAGAAAAAGTAGTGCTGACTATCCACAAGTGTTCTGTAGAACTAAACAAGACTCTCTAAAGTCTAAAGCTAAGGACAAACATATGTTATCATGAAAATCCAAAAGCCGATATTTCAAGACAGCATATATAATATTTGCAATTAATGTATTTTTGACTTTGTTTTAAAACCTATCAACTGTTTGGTTTCATCAGAGCAGCTATTATGGATGTATAATTCATGCACTGACCACTAAAAGATGTTTTAAGTTAGTGAAACATAAGATGTTTACACGAAATAGGCTTTCATAATTCATTAAAACCAGCCATAATTTATTTATTTATTTATTTATTTTACATTTGTTAACCGGGCTAGTCTAGCTGGATATATTTCCATTTTCAGTAGAGGCCTGGGGAGAAAAGCTCCACATATAGAGATTACAGATTACAGACTGGTAGGACTTAGACAAGGAATATTGTTATCCAAACAAGAGTAGGAGTTAAAAATTTCTAGACAATCTAAATGCAATCATAATGAATATTATTACATAGTTTAAAAACAAGGAAACAAAAAATTGAAAGACCAAGGACAGAGAAATGTACATTGTTACCAAAAGGAAAGGAGTTTAACTATCTGGATAATCTAAAATAACATCATATTGAACATTTTTGCTTAAGTTTAACAGCAGGTGAAGAAAGTGGAAGACCAAGGAGGAGAGAGAGACAACAATAGAGAGAGAGATTAGAGATACAGGTATATAGGAAAAGAGTCATAGCCAAATAGGGAGGAGAGAAATATGAGAGAGGTATGTAGGGTGGAGGGAAGCTAAGGGGAGAAATGAGGAGGCACAACAGAAGGGAGAGAAAAGAGGGTTGAGGGGAAACAACATTTAGTCAGGATTAGAGCAGGGACACATCCAGTGGCTTTTGAGGTATGTTCTGAGTTTTGTTTAAACAGAAAAGTAGTTGGAATGGAAGTAAGTTCGGTAGGAAGTTGGTTCCAGTGTTTACCGATGGAGTTTGAGAAGAGGGAGTCACCAGCTAGGTTATTAGATTTGGTTAGGGTAACTAGCAGTTTGCTAGATGAGCGGAGTGAGTTTAGATTAGCATATGGGGTTAAGAGGTTAGAAAGTACAGGTGTGTTAAGAGATTGGTAGAAAGCTCTTTGGACAAATGTAAGTTGGGAAAGAAGTAACATGTTTGACAGTTCAAGCCAGTTCAGTTGCTGCAGATTCAGACAGTGGTGAGTTCTGAAAGGTTTCCCAGTAACAAATCTAGCTATGTTATTGTAGGTAGTAGACAGTTTGGAAAGATTGTTTTTCTTGAGGTTAGTATAGATGGGAGAAGCGAGAGAAGAGTGGAAATGAGATGAGAGTGGGCAAGAGTAGTTTTGGCTGGGGAGGTTAAGAAAGTCTTAATTCTATAGAGAGAGCCGAGTTTCCTATTTACACATTTAATGGTGTTGTTGATATGACAGTCAAAGGTAAGATTGTTGTCAATTGTGACACCTAACAGCTTGGTAGTAGGGTCGGGTGTTATAATGGTTCCATTGTTAGATAAGATAGTGAAATCTAAAGCTGGGGATCTGGTAGTAGGCTTAAAGAGTAAGAGTTTGGTTTTTTGCTTAGGAGTAGGCAACGATTTAAGAACCAAGTTTCAACTTTGAAAATACAGTTTGAGTATTTGTTTGAAGTTCAGAAATGGATTTAGCAGAGCAAATTAGTGTGGAATCATCAGCATATTGTATACAAGTAGCCTGGGGAATAGCTACTTGTAGGTCATTTATAAAGAGGGAGAAAAGAAGGGGTCCAAGGATAGAGCCTTGGGGGACTCCGAGTGAGATTGGGAGAAGAGATGAGAGTTCCTTATTCCAGAGGACGGCCTGTTTCCTGTTAGTGAGATAGGAACTAAACCAGTGGACAGCGTTAGGTTCTAAGGAAAGAGATTCAAGAATTTTTAAGAGGAGAGAGTGGTTGACCATGTCAAAGGCCTTGGACAGGTCAATAAAGAGAGCTGAAGATAGGATGTTATTATTGCGATTTTTGTTAATAAAGTCTGTAAAGGAGAGGAGAGCGGTGGTTGTGCTATGAAAAGGCCTAAAGCCATGTTGACAGTTTGTAAGAATGTTGTTTTTTATTAAGTGGTTCATTAACTGATGGTGAACACATTTTTCCATGATCTTTGCTAGTGGGGATAAGAGAGCTATGGGTCTATAATTAGAATAGTCATAGGAGTTCCCTCCTTTATGTAAGGGTATAATGTGAGAGATTTTCCAGATATCAGGTATGGTTTCTTCATTAACAGTTCTATTAATGAGAATGGATATAGGATAGGCTATTTCAGAGGCTGCTTTTGAAGGAATTCAGATGGCAGTTGGTCAGCTGAGGGGGAGCAAGGTTTGAGTTTGTGGATACATTTCAGAATAAAGGAAGTAGGGATGGGTTGTAGCCTAAAGGTTGGTAGTTTGAGGGATGGAAGGTCAGGGATATTAGTGTTGTCACTAGAGAGATGAGAGGCCAAGGAATTAATAGTATCAATAAAGAATGAGTTGAAGGTATTGGCTGTATCAAGGGCGGAATACTTTTCAGACCCGGAAGGGGATGGAGTGGTAGTCTGTCCTGGGTGAAGAAGTTTATTTAGGGTTGACCAGAATTTTTGAGGGTTATTGTGATTTGCTTGCTGGAGATTACTATAATAACTCCTTTTATCAGAGAAGATAGCTTTTTTGGTAGTGTTTCTTAGGTGCCTAAATGTCTGATGGTCTATTGGAGATTTGCTAGTTCGCCATTTCGTCCAGGATTTGTTTCTAAGTAACATTTTTTGTCTTGTATCTTTAGATAGCCAAGGGGCAGGTTTAGATTTAATTCGGATGGAGCGTTTTGGAGCATGATTATCTAGAATTGTTAGGAATGTGGTATTGAAGTAAAGGACAGCTTCTTCAAGAGGAAGTGTCTTTAGAGGATTCCAGTTGCAGGCATTTAGTTCACTTTTAAATTGAATAGGGTTGAATCGCTTGAGATCGCTGGAGGGTCCTATAGATGGGAGTATTGTTAGCGTTTTTGTCTTAGAATGTAGGTTAGTTTGTGATCACTAAAGTCATCGGGTAAAGTTCCAGATTGATATTTTAGAAGTGGTTTGTTAACGAGAATCCAGTCAAGAATACTTTCTTTGTTGTTGAGTTTGTTTGTCCTGGTAGAGGTGTCTATTGTCTGTGTGAAGCCATAGAGGTTAATATGAGAGGTCGGGTTGTTAGTGTTTAACGAGGACCAGTCAAGGTTAAGGTCACCAAGTATTATGGTTTCTTGTGGGTAGGTGGAGGTGGCCCAACTGAGGATATTTTCTATGGTAGACGAGTTATTTCCAGGAGGTAGATAAATACAGATAATATAGATGGATTTTTTTGGGTTTAGTTGAAGCTTTGAGATAAGAAGTTCAGTCTTGGTAATGTCTAGGTTCTCAGAGGGTACTAATGTTACATTTAGTTCAGTTTTGAATAATATTGCCACTCCTCCTCCTTTTTTAGTTTTGCGGTCGAGTCTTAAGATGTTGTAACCTGGAGGAATGATTTCATTATCTGTAGTAAAGGGTTTTAACCAGGTTTCAGTTAAACAGAGAATATCAAAGGAGTGTTGTTCAAGAAGGGAGTAGAGATGGGTGATTTTGTTATTGACACTTCGTATATTAAAGTGCCCTATAAGTAGAGTATTAGCATTGGAGGTTGGTATTAGTAGGGAAGAGTTTAGTGCAACAGGTAAAGCATCAGATATAGAGGCTAAGGGTCCTGGGTTTGGGTGAATGTCCCCATCTGCCAAGATGGAGTGGTGATATTCAAGGTAGGCTTTGTTAGAGTAGTTCAGTAAGTATTTTAGTTTCCTGAGCAAGAGAGTCTGGGTTTTATTATGAGACAGCCTATGATATCTAGCTAGAAGGTAGCTAGGGGTAGATGTAATATTTGCGTGAGTAAAGTTTAGGCTTTCAAAGTCAGAGGCTGTATGTTTGGGAGAGTAGATAAGGTGGCAGTTAAGGTGTGATTCATACCAGGTCAGGAAGTAGGGTAGAGTAAGAACAAGAGAAATACTCAGTAGAAGTGTTAGCTTTAATAGAGTTGTTTCTATTACAGAGGTCTTAGAAGATGATTTGTAAGCTTTGATGGACATGTTGTGGAGAGAAGGAAAGGAAGAATCAAAGGAATTAGACTTAGATAATATAATAAGTAAGAAAGGTTGGCAGGATAAGTTAGAGTAAGTATTTAACTTAGGGTGGGGAGGGAAGATAGGAGGGGTAAGAGTGGGAGGTATAATTGGTAGGGAGTTGCTAGTATGGTAGGAGGTCTGGATAGGTGTAGATGTAGAGGGGGTGTGGTGTGTGAGGTATAAGGCTAAGGGTACGTGGGGTGGGTGGGATAAGGGGAGCGAAGTGGGGCAGAAACAGTCAGAGAAGAGAGTGAGTCAATCAGCTTAGCAGGGAAGCTGAACAGTACATTTTCCTAAGCTATGTAGTTTAAGTAGAAGTTGGGGAGAGTTAGGTAGAAAGATGGAAAGGAGAAGGTAAAAGACAAGAGTAAATCAGGCTCAGGGTGTGTGTAGGATGTGTACAGTTTGCAATGGGACCCTGAGAGGGGTACTAAAAAGTAAGTAAGCAGGAGTATTAGGATACAGTCAATTGGTGAAATTAAAATGTAGGAAACAAGAGAGAAAGGAGTGCAACAGCCAGGGAGGTAGAGTGGAGACAGTAAGAGAACAGGAGAGGCTAGATAAGCTGGGTGTTACAGCTATAGTATTGCTAGCGAACAAAGGGGAAATCAGGTAAACCAGGGGCAGGAGGGAGAAGCAATGATAGATGAAAGGGGAGCTTTTACACTGCAGAATAGGTAAGGGACAAGACAACCTTAGCTAGTGCCACGTGCTGTCCACAGGAGGACAAAACCATCAAATAAGGTAAATAGATAAATAAATGGACGTACAGCCAGTAAAGATTAATGTAAATAGTCAATAAACCGTCACTCAGGTGGAGGTAGGGGTGCTTCCTGGGTGCCAATACAGCTGGTCTGCCTTGTAGCTTCTGGGTAACCAAGAGAGATAGGCCAGCAGGGAGGGGACAACCCGATGAGGAGCACTATGCTTAGATGCCTTTTACAAAATGGAAGAATTAGAGTGAATGACAAAGTACAGGATTCCTTCTCACACAGGATTTCTTCTAGACTTAAATAATGTTAACCAGTTATGTCAACAAAATAAATTAAGATGTTCAGTTCTGGTTTTAATGGCCTTTTGAATGACTTAAAATAATATGTCTATATGACAAATGGACTGAATGGATATAAACCGTGAACATGAATGAAAAAAAAAATACTATCAAGTCCAAATACTGAACCAATTAACCAGACTGGTCTAATGAATACATATCATCACATTCAAGAAATCCAAATATGCTAATATATACTTTGATTTAACAAAGCTGAGCTATTTCACACATTTTACATGTCTGCTAGAAACTACACAAGTCCTATTATGGACAGGATTCTATTTCAGGGAGAAAACAGAAAGATGGGAGAAGAGGAAGGAAGGAAAAGAAAACACTGATAAACATACCTGTGGGTAAATCATGTATCATTTCACTAAGCAAATGAAACAAATTGTTATATTCTTCCCTTTCATGAGGTCCCCAAGGAAAGCTGTCACATAAAGGCTTATCCCCAAATCTGCCATTCAGCATGGAATAATAGTTGCCACACGTATCTGTGCAAAAAGATGTCCAAGTTTACATAAATATGTGAGAAATACTAAGGTTATGCATTCATTTAATTTTGATACATACACATGTTTTTTTTTTTTTAATTACACTTCAATACATCTACTCCCTGTAAAATACAGTTGGTTACACTTACCATAATTGTAGATGTTTGAGTAGGTCAATGTTATAGTTCTGATCCTTGGGTCTTCCTGCCTTGAAAGAGCTCACGACCAGCCTGATTCCCAAAGTGTTAACATCATCCCTAGCTTTCGGACAACTGAAGACTAACATCTTGACCTCAGGGTATAAAATGGGTATCTATCAGTGTCATCTTCAAGTATTTCTAGGCTGTGACAGTCAGTCAAAAGCCTTAGGACAACACAACCCTTCCAGATGCCAAAGTTTTGAGAGAGATAAAATAAATGCCTAACCTTTCGTTAAAGTGTGTTAAAAAAATAAATAAATAAATCTTCTTTTATGCAGGGGGGCAAGCACTCCTGCATCCCCCATGTGGGGGGTTGTGCCCCCATACCTCCTCTACTTTTATATTCTCACTTCGAGGTCGCACTACAGTGGGGAAAAGGGAATTTTCCCTTAACCGCAACGTAGTGCGACCTGCACAACGAGCATACTTATCTGAAAGTGCTGCTTTGGTGAACAGCACTTTCGGTTAAGTATGTTTGGTGATTTCTGCTTCGGCAGAAAGTGCCGTCGGGGATCTGTACGGATCCCATATTAATTCAGTGAAATACATAGTCATTGGATACGTATGCAACAAAGGTTAAACAGCAAAATTCATTACAGCAAACCACTCACCCTCTAGCACTGTGGAACACACACCACATTAAATCAAACCCACCCAATGTGGGAGTCTACACCCCCACACCCCCCAACTATATATACCAACACCAAGATTGCACTGCTGTGGGGAAAAGGGCAAAGTTGTGCTGATGGCCCAGTGTTTTTTAACCATGGAAAAAATTCCGTACTTCACTGTAATGAATTTCACTGTTTAGCCATCGATGAATATGTATTTTGATGAACTAATATAGAGCCCTACGTTTTGCATAAAGAAGGGGTTAGTTCTGAAGGTAACTCTACCCCTGGGAATAACAATGAATGGTTCTTTGCACATCATGACGTAGTTCTGAGACAGGCTTGGTTGAAGTGATTATCAGTACGGTGGTCTTCCACATGAGCACCTTTATGGAAGCAGAAGTTGTTGTCTCAAAAGGTGGCAAGATAAGTTTTTCTAATACACAGGTCAAGTCTCAAGAAGGGACAGGGTTTTTTCTGGGAGGTATTAGGTGTACAACCCTTTTCAGGAACTGCTTTAGGTAGGGGTGAAAACAGATGAGGAGCAGGGAAGGCAAGCAGAGATTCTGAAGCCTGCACCTTAATACTGGAATAAGAAAGCCCCTTGTCAAATAATCCAGAAAGGTATTCCAATGCAAGGTTAAAGCCCACATGAGCAGGTATGATACCTTTGACTTGGCACCAAGAAAAAAAAACTCTTAGTTTTCTTGTCTATCTCAAGATAGCTAGCACTTCAGTGAAGTAGTTTGCATTTTTTAGATAAAATTCAATCCTCCATGCTGTTAGTTTGAGTGTGTTCACGTCTGGATGAATGACAGACCCCTTTAGCTGTGTGAGTAGATCTATCACTGGTGGAAGAATATGATATTCCCCCTCGCTGAGGGTCAGCAGGATGGAGAACCATTGTTGGCTTGGCCACAAGGGTGCTAGGAGTATCATGCTTGGCCTGTTTGACCTCATTTTTATCAGTACTCTGGGGAAAGGTTCATAGGTTCATAGGTTGGTACTAGGCTATCGGCCTTAGGGCCTATGCAAGCCTAGCCATAACAATTCCCTGGATATTTCTTCCCACAATATTTACTCAAGGGTAAGGGAGGAAAAGCATATCGAAAGCGGTCTGTCCATTTGAAGGAAAAGGCATCTGTCCTCCACGTCCCTTTCTGTTAAGTTCTAAAGCAGCATCTTTGTGGTTGTCAGTTGTGATGACAGGCAACAAGATCTATACTGGGGTGTCCCCATTGGTGGGTGAGATCCAGGAATATCTTGCTCTTCAGCATACATTCTATGGAGTCTAGTAAGTCCCCTGCTCAGAGAGTCTGCTATGGTGTTGTTTTGGCCCAGGATGTAGGATGTTACTAGTGTCGCTTCCATCTCTTGTTCCAAGAGCCAAATCTTTATTGCCAGACTGCACAGGGGTAAGAAAAAGTTCCACCTTATTTGTTTATGTACCTCATAACTGTCGTGTTATCCATCCAGATCTGCATGCTTTGAAAGTTTTTATAGCTAGAAACACTGCCAGCATTTCTTTCTGATTTATGTACAATTTCCTCTTCTTTAGGATCCAAAACACCTTCAGGGGCCCTAAGTATGCTCCCCAGGTTATTTCTGAACTGTCTGAGGTGATGATTTTGCCTGTCTCTGGTAAAGGGAAGTTTGTCCCTGTGTTCCACAGGATGATGTCTTTCCATGAAAGGGTTTTTAAGGGTTGAGGATGTTATTCTCAAGTATATTTTAGGAACCACTGGAGTTTTCTCATGTGCAGCTTTGCAAGGGGAACCAGTGGGATCCAGAATGCCATGTATCCCAATGGCCTTAGGTATTTCCTTGCAGAGATCATCTGCCTTACAAATAGGCTGTGCAGATAATTTGTCAGGAAAGAAACCTTATCTTGGGGTAAGAAGGTCTTTTGTTGAACTGAATATAGCAGTGTGCCCAAAAAGAGAATTCTTCTTTGAGGTTGAAGTTGAGATTTACAAAGGTTAGGAGTGAGGCCTAGCTTCAGAATTCAGTCCATGGTGACTTAAAAGGCTGACTGAAGTTCCAGGATGGATTCCTCCTACATGAGGCAGTTGTCCAGGTAAGAGTAAATGTGAAAACCTAAGGTTCTGCAACTGGCTATAACCGGAGCTAGGCATTTGGTAAAAACTCAGGGAGCAGTGGATAAGCTAAATTGTAAAGCAAAGAACTGGTAGTATAATCCTTCTGCCACAAACAAAAGGTATTTATTGTGCTCCTTTGCTATTGGAACATGACGGTAAGCATCCTTCAGGTCTACGGTACCCATATAGGCTTCTTGAAAGATTATGGGTAACAGTACTTGTAGGGTTAACATTTTGAATTTGGGAATGTGCATTAACTTGCTTAACTTTGGCTGAATCTGGGAATGTGCAGTAACTTGCTTAACTTTGACAAGTCTAAGACTGATCTTCAAGTGCCTTCTTTTCTTGGGACCAGAAAGATTTTTGAGTAAAACCTTATGCTCTCCTCTCCTCTCTTGGAGGGACTAATTGAATGGACCCTTGTTACAGACGTTCTAGTAAGACTCGGGGGAGGGGGGTTGAAGTTCTTCTTGGTCTTTTGGGGGGTTGGGCCCAACCAGCATCACTGTTGAAGTAGCCATAACTATGTGGCCTACTGTACAGGGGGCTACAAAGGCACCTCATCTAAGTCATCAGCTGACCTGACTGCATCTCCTTTATATTCTTCTCTTTGTGTTTCTTATTTGAACAACCAGCCGAAGCCGAGGCATGCAAAAGAAATGGATGAGTATGGGTCAGAAGACTCCATGTGGGCTGCAAGGACATTGGTCATACTCTTAAGGATTTCTGAATGAAGCCTAGCACAATGCTGACAACTAGAAATGTCATGCCGAGGCTCCAGACAAAACAAACAAAAAGAATAGACATGTTTATGTGAGATTTCCTTCCCACACTTCAAGCAGTTATTGAAATTTTTAAACATTAATTAGAAGAAAATCTTCCCCAACAGGGTAATTATCTGAAAACAGGTAGTAGGAATCTTTGAAAAAAAATGAGCCAACCAATGTACTGCAAGTGTCTGATAAAACAGAGAAGTGCATCAGACTGCATGACTAGAAAGAATTGAAGAAGGCACCGACAGATGCCCCTGCAACTACATTTCCCAGTCAAGAAAGGGGATGACATAAAACTAGTAAATCTCCTGGAATGGATGGCTTAATCACAGAAATTTACAAACTATCCCCCAAAAATATAACCTCGTTACTACATAAAACATTTATTGAAATTCAAACTCATGCATTAATTCCTCCTTTATGGAGATACTCCTTAATCATACCCATTTTAAAAGAAAACAAGTATGATAGTCAATGCAGCTCATATAGGCTAATTTCATTATTAAATAATGATTATAAAATATTTATGTCTATATTGGTTAAAAAAATAAAAAAAATCATATGAATGAAATTATCAACTATGACCAAACTGGGTTTATTCAAAATAGACATCCACATGATAACATTAAAAGAATATTGACATTAATTAAGAAGTTATGTACCTACCATAACGTTCCATGTTAGTTGTCTTCTCTCGCCTTCTTTCTTGCTTGATGGGTTCGGAGCCGATCCTCGGCTCTGACTCGGCACTTGCTAAGCTCGAGAGTCACTTTTACCAGCTCGAGGCAGCCCCATATCCCATGATGCAAGGCGGTAAGTACCCAGATCTCGTTTGATGACAAAGGGCAATAGCACCAAGCATAAATACTTCCCAAAGGAAGAAAGAAAGCCTACAGGATGAAAGAAGGACCAGTTCTGAATGGTCTTCAGCATAACAATCTCTTGTAGAAAGGTCTGTCCAGGCCTGGGGGAAGGAGGGAGGGTCGCACGAAAGAAGGCAGAGAAGACAACTAACATGGAACGTTATGGTAGGTACATAACTTCTTAATGTTAAGTTGTCAATCTCGCCTTCATTCTTGCTTGATGGGACCGCGTCCCTAGCACCTATATCCTGGGTGGCTCAACGGAACAGACTCTTGAGGACTGTAGAGCCAAAACTGGCTCTGTCCCTGGAGGCCAAGTCCAATTTGTAATGGGAAACAAAAGTATGAGGAGTGGCCCAAGTGGCCACTGCACAAATAGTGTCTAAAGGAAGTCTAGCTTGAAAGGCTGTAGAAGTAGCTAAGCTCCTAGTTGAATGTGCTTTAGGTTTTGAGCACAGCTGTTTTCCCCTGAGCAGATAAATTTCAGAGATGACAGAAGACAGCCATCTAGATAAAGTCACTTTAGAAACAGGAAGGCCTTTCCTGTTATCTGCATAGGAAACAAAGAATTGATCGGATTTCCTAAATTGTTTAGTTCTGTCCAAATAATATCTGAGTTGGCGGTGGACATCAAGATAATGTAATTTTTGTTCCGATCTGTTTGAATAGTTTGGAAAAAATACAGGGAGTTCAATGGATTGATTCAAATTAGCCTTTGAGGCGACCTTAGGCAAAAAGGTCGGATTAGTTCTCAATGATACTCTGTCCTTGTGAAAGACCAAATAGGGGGGTCGAACCGAAAGAGCTTGAAGTTCAGACACCCTCCTGGCCAAGTAATAGCTACTAGGAATAATGTTTTCCAAGAAAGAAATTTTAGGGAGCAAGAAACAGCTGGCTCGAAGGGGGGGAAGAATCAAGGATGTCAGCACTAAATTTAGATCCCATTGAGGAGGAGGATTCCTGATTGGAGGCTTTAGCAGGAAAATTCCTTTCAAGAAGGCTTTACAAAGCCTATGGGACATGATATTGTGATCTGCGATCCCGACATGAAAGTTCGAGATAGCAGCCAGTTGAACTCTAACTGTGGAAGAAGAGGAGCCTGCATGAAAAATCTCCGCTAAGAAGTCCAAAACTGCCTGAACTGGGGCAGTGAAGGGATCGATATTCTTGGCTTTAGCCCAATAAGAGAAACGCTTCCATTTGCTTGTATAAATCCTCCTGGTAGAGGATTTTAAAGAAGCTACTATGATGTCTCTAACAGGGTTAGAGATCAAAGGAAGCCTGGCTAAGGAAGGAAGTGGAGCAACCATGCTGAGAGGTTGAGAGAAGGGATAGACCGGTGCAGCTGACCGGATTGGTGAACCAGAAGATCTGGCACTGGGTCCAGATGCCATGGCTGCACCAAAAGGTGACGATGGAGGAACGGAAACCAAATTTGTCGAGGCCAATAAGGAGCAATGAGAATCATTTTGGCTCTCAAAACGGTAGCTTTCTGGATAACCTGAGGGATTAGAGGAAAAGGATGAAAGGCATAAAGAAGTCCCTGGGGCCAATCCTGGGTCAGAGCGTCTCTGGGGGGATGGCCTGACAGAGGGAAGAGAGAGAAGAAGTCTGGGCATTTGCTGTTTTGGGGAGTAGCAAAAAGATCACAACATGGGCGACCCCATTCCAGAAAAATCTCCTCCACTATAGATTGCTTGAGAGACCACTCGTGAGGCATGAGAATAGCTCTGCTCAATCTGTCCGCTAAAATGTTGGTTTTCCCAGGGATGTGCATTGCTACCAGAAACCGATGAGAGGAGATCGCCCATTGCCACAGTCTGAGCGCTTCTCGACACAAGGGGTAGGACTTGGTTCCGCCCTGTTTGTTGATATACCAAACTACAGACATGTTGTCAGTGTGGACTGCAATCGTCCCTACAGGAAGAGAGTCGTTGAGGGCTTGCAACGTTAAAAGCACTGCTCTCATCTCTAGGACATTTATGTGCAGGTGGTACTCGAATGGTTGCCACGTCCCATGAACCATCCTGCCCTGATAATGCCCCCCCCACCCGATCAGGGAGGCATCCGTGGTGACAGTGGCTACCGGGGATGGGGGTACAAAGTGTCTGCCTTGGTGAATCTGGGGAGAAGTGATCCACCAAGCAAGATGATTTTTGCAAATCTGTGTCACCAGAATTTGGTGACGCATTGGAAGTTGTTGGTAAGACCACTGAGTGAACAACATCCACTGAAAAAGGCGCATGTAGAAGCGAGCCAGGGGAAGAAGAGTAATGGCCGCAGCCATGAGACCTAATACTTTTAGAACCATTCTGGCCTGTACCTTCTTGTTGGCTAGAATGATCCTGACATGACTTTGAATGTCTGAAACTCTTTGGTCTGTAAAGGTAGCTGACATCCGAACAGTGTTTAAGTTTGCGCCTATGAAAGTAATAGACTGGCAGGGCAATAAGGATGACTTTTCGAAGTTGATCGAGATGCCCAAATGAGAACAAAGATTTATTGTGTAATCCCTGGCTTGAACAAGCTGATGCCTGGTGGTGGCTGACAGGAGCCAGTCGTCGAGATACGGAAACACCTGGAATCCTTGACGTCTCAGGTGAGCCGTGACCACTGCCATGCATTTGGTGAACACTCTGGGGGCTGTGGTGAGACCAAAGGGCAGGGCTCTGAACTGGAAATGACTGGACCCCAGTCGAAAGCGGAGAAATCTCCTGGAGCACCTGTGAATTTTTATGTGATAGTACGCATCCTGAAGATCTATTGAGCACATCCAGTTGTCCTTCTGCAAGAAGGGCAGAATCGACTGAAGAGTGACCATTCGAATCTTGTCTTCCTCACAGACTTGTTGAGTCTGCTGAGATCCAATATTGGTCTCCAGTCTCCGTCTTTTGGGGACCAAAAGAACCTTGAGTAGATTCCGGCTCTGAATGGTCTGTTGTAACTGGCTGAATGGCTCTTTTTTGCAGTAGTTTTGAGACTTCCAACTCTGCAATTTCCCTTAGACCGGGTGGTACATCTGGAAGGGAATTTGAGGGATAGAAAGGACTTTCCTCGAAAGGAATTTTGTAACCCTCGGATATGATCGACTGTACCCATCTGTCTTGAGTGAGAGAACGCCAGGCTTCTGGGTACAGTGATAGTCTTCCCCCGACTGCCTCCAAGGAGGGACAGCCGGGCAACATCTCAGGGATGCTGAAAGGGCTTGTCAGAGAGAGACTCTCTGTTTCCCTGGATTTGTGGACCCCCTCTGCCTCTAGAGCGGCGTCTGTTGTTGTTACCCCCTCTGCCTCTAGGGGTAAACTGACCACGTGAATCCGGCGTGACTCCTTGGGATTTATGGAACCACATTTTGCCACCCTTCTGTCCTTTGGGATAAGGTCTAGAAGGGGTGGAAAAACGGACTCCTACGGCAGAAAGAGTTTTGCCGTCCTGCTCACATCTGGTCAACGTTTCCTTCACTTGAGGGCCAAACAGAGCTGACCCATCAAAGGGAGAGTTTGTGAAGGACGCCTTAAAGGGATCTGCAAAATTACATAGTCGCATCCAGGCTTGGCGCCTAAGAGCCACACCTGTACCTGCGGCCCTACTCGCTCCATCAGCAGCATATGATATAAGCCGCATGGAGGAGTTTGCAATGGAGTTAAGGGTTCCTAGCTGCGAAGCAATTTTTTCCTGAGCCCCCGCAGCTGTAGGATCCTGCACAACTTCACCTAGCTCCTTAAGGATATCCCTTTGGAGTCTGGTGAAGTGACAAAGATAGTTCAGCGAACGCATAGCAAAGGTCGCTGAAGAAAACATCCGCTTACCATATCTATCCATGGTCCTAGAGTCCTTATTAGGAGGATGGACAGGTACGGAAGGATCTGCAAGTTCCTTCTTGGTGGCAGCCGCCACCACCATGGCATCAGCGGGGACACCTTTTGTAAGGAATTGCTTGTCCGACTGGGCAGTAATAAATTTAGAAGGCCTCCTAGGGACAGGCTCTACAGAGTCAGGAGCAGTCCACGCCTTTCGAGCAATAACCTGCATAAGGGGGTCGAAAGGAGGAGACACCCAGGAGGTGGAGGGCCGAGATCCAAACGCCTCCAGGTATACTGACTCATCCTCAGAGGGATTGTTGGTGGGCCAGTTTCCCCTCTGTCTAAGGAGTTCTAGGATGTCTGAGAAGGAGACATCCTCAGAGGGGGATCTTGGGGATCCCTCTGACTCATCTAAGTCAGTATCTGAAGTGATAGACTCGGGGGAGTCTACGTGTTTCCTCTTACAAGTCCTCTTCCACGGAGGATCACCCGACAAGTCAGGAGAATCCTCAGAAGAGGGGGATATTCCCAGTGGGGAAACCTGAGGCGGAGGATCTCTGGGTCCGGGAGCAAGAGAAGTGGCAGAGATGTCAACAGGCACTATAGAGGGAGGAGCTAAGGGAACAGACTGCTGGCTGAGTCCAGAGGCCAGCACACTCTTCATCACCTCAAAGGCTCCCCTCCCAGGGAGGTCCGAGAGAACCCGCTCCGAAGAGCTAGGAACTCCAGGACCCACCAAAAAGGAAGGCTCCGAGGCAGATGTCGGAGCCGAACTCACCAAGGCCGAGGCTCCAAGGGGAAGAGCGGGGTCGGACAAGGGTCCGATGCCACTCACCCCCTCGGAGGAGACCAGGGAAGCCCGGCCACCGAATCCCTCTAAGGAAGGTCTTGAAGAGGAGATAAGAGTAGAGGCTGAAGGAGCAGAAGGGGGTATCTGTCCCTCAGCCGTAGCAGAAACTATTCCCAAAGACTCCAACTCCAAACTCTGGGGTAGAGTCGAAGGAGGAACTGCAATGGGTGTGGACTAATAGTCGCCTGCTGAGACGGACTATGTAGCATTTGGGCCAGTGCCTGTGACTTTAGTAATCTGCTGACCACTCTCTCCAAATCATGGTCAGAAAGCCTGGATGACCTTGAAGATCGGCTCCGATGGCTCCGCCCGAGA
Organism: Protopterus annectens; assembly: GCF_019279795.1. NCBI lineage: Eukaryota > Metazoa > Chordata > Ceratodontiformes > Protopteridae > Protopterus > Protopterus annectens. The sequence continues at coordinate 332,088,938 of NC_056729.1, read as the reverse complement.
GGAGAGGCGGCCGAGCCGAAAGTATCGGCTCCAAGGCAGGGGAGCTAGACCTCTTGCTCGGAGGAACCATCGGGGCCGATGAAACTACTGAACCTGTCGGAGCCCACAACTTATCGGCACCGACAGGTAGCTTCGATGTATCGGCTCCAGCCGGAGCCGATACGGCCATAAATGTAAGGGTGTTGGAGCCGATCGGAGCCGACACCGATGCCTGGGCCACATGGTGGTCAGAACCGATCGGAGCCGACACCGAAGTGGTCGAACCAGAGTCGGGACCGATAGCCATCGGTGCCGAAGGTTTAGGTAACCCAGAATCGGCTCCAGCCGGAGCCGATCTCAACTCTGAATGAGTCGGAGCCGAGGCCATAGGCTTGGACACAGAAGCCTGGGCCTTGGAAGACTTAGAAGTCTTAGATGGGGCTGACTTAGCCGGAGAGCCCTCCGGCTTAAGAAGGCCCCTCAAAATCAATTTATTTCTTTCCTGCAGGACTCTCTGGCTAAAAGAATGACATATAGCACAGGAGTCCTGCAGGTGAAGAGGCCCCAGACAGTACAGGCAAGAAGTGTGACCGTCTGTCAGAGACATCTTCTGACAGCACGAGTCACACTTCTTAAAGCCTGAGACCCTTTCTTTAGACATGGTGTAAAACACACACACACACACCAGTCCAAGAATAAAATTAAATATACCAAAAGGTATCACTAACAGACACACACACACACCCTAACAGGGGGGGATGGGATGAGTTTTAGTCTGACTAAAAGTTTAGAGGAGACAGGGAAATTTTCTGTCAGAAAGGAATTAAAATTAAGTTAAAACTAACAATTTAAGTTTTTTTTGTAAAAAGGGGCTAAAACAGTAAAGTAATAATTCACTTACCAGGAGCTGGTAAAAGGAGGACCTCATCAGTGAAGCGGCAAACGAGATCTGGGTACTTACCGCCTTGCATCATGGGATATGGGGCTGCCTCGAGCTGGTAAAAGTGACTCTCGAGCTTAGCAAGTGCCGAGTCGGAGCCGAGGATTGGCTCCGAACCCATCAAGCAAGAATGAAGGCGAGATTGACAACTTAACATTGATTAAACAAAGAAAATATAGAAACCTTAATAATTGGATTAGATATTGAGAAAGCTTTTGATTCCTTGAACTGGGACTATTTAATTAAAATCTTAGAAGATTATAAATTTCCCATCTCCTTCATTATATTTATTAAAAAGGTTTATGAAAACAATTTAACTTATGTTAAATAAGGATCCTTTACCTCAGAAGCTATGCAAGTTACGAGAGGTACTAAACAAGGATGCCCTATGTCACCCACTTTATTTGCATTAGCTATGGAACTATTGGCAATATTAATACGAAACAATTAAAAGATAAAAGGAATAAATATATTTGGTCGATATAACTCCAAGATCATGTTCTTTGCTGACGACATACTTCTTACACTATTGAATTCAAAAGAAATATTAGTTGAATTAGATAATCTGATAAAGAAATTTCATAAGATTTCAGGACTCCGATTTAATAAACAAAAGTCTAAATACTTATTATTAAATAAAAAAAGGATTTTCAAATAGATAAGAATCATATCATAGGAGAACATGTCTCAACAATAAAATACTTGGGGATAGACTTGTGTGAAAATATTCAAGATATATTGAATATTAATTATAGAAGGATCATAGTTACAATAGACTCTCTAGTGGGTAAATATAATAAGTTATTTATAGTTTTTGAAGATAGATTACAGTTAATTAAAATTATTCTTCTCCCTAAAATCTAATTAGCTCTACTGGCATATTTTTTCACTATCCTGTTTTCACCTCAGTGTCTCGACCATCAAGCCCTACCCAGTCAGGCTTGAGATGGCTCATTCCATAGGATAACCTCATCCATGCAGCCACAGGAGAATGTGTGCTCTTGCCAGCTTCATGGCAATGACAGCATTGTTATTCGCTTAATACCATCCCAGATGGTGATGTAGGCACATACGTTATTGCAAGCATCATCTACACCCCTCCTTCATTCACCTGTGTGGCCCTACACACACTCATGACAAGGGCTGCCACCACCAACTTGGGTGGTCATGCCCACACCTCTTCAGTCCAGCCCTTACTCATAACCTGTCTCAACACTCTGATCATGGCCAAGTAATTAGTGCAGCAGTGAGCATATCAGGACCAAAGCTAACTAACATTCATCCCAGGATAGGCATGTCCATCCTTCTTTGCTGCTACTTATACTAAGATTACAACTCAATTGGTGCAGGCATCCCTATCAGAATAATTTGGTAAGAATACTGGGGGATGGATAGTCTGTTTAAGGTTTTTTTCAGTTGCTACCTTTGGCATTAAAGTTGGGTTTGTATACAAATAAATCATATCCATGTTAAAGATAATATAAGGAGAATGAATGGATAAGACTCAGAATTTCTGAAATGTTTCTTGTTAAAGTATTGTATAGACACAAGAGTTTCCCAGTGTAAGTACTTAAGTCTGCTGTATAAGCTGTTTTAAATGGAGGAAGTCAGTTTTTCTAAGGGCACCACAGAGGAAGATGATCTTCATGAGGAAGGTATCCTTCAAAAAATATTTTGTATACTTTTAAGAAAGTTGCAGACACGGGTTTCAATCCAAGGTGAAAACTGGAAATCGCAAGGTAAGCTTTGATGGAAAAATAGCTCAGGCCTGTAGAAAGAACTCTGACACAAATAATCCAAAACTGCACGAACAGAAACTGTAAAATAATCTAGGCCCTTGGTGAAAAACTAAATAAAACCATTGTTCACTTACTATTACAAGTCTTCTTAGTACTGGGCCTTTAGCAGAAATGAGAACTGGGACTTGTAGGAGTTTAACAAGATTTTCTGGACATTAACAGAGTGACCATAAAGACAGACAGAAGGAAGGGATAGCCACATGGAGCTTGCTGAACAGATGGAATATTCAGACCCTGACAGGTCATTAGGGAAGAGGCTTCTCCTGTAGATGAGCCATGAGCAAGGAGAACCAAACTTGCTGAAGCCAAAACAGGGCTATAAGAGTATACTGCTTGGCTCTCTTAAAGAAGGTGCAGTTGCATAAGTCCTACCTAGCTATTACAGCAGATGTTCATAGTACACACTGCCTTACTGGCATTCAGGTAGTAGTTCCCTGCTACCCTCCTCTGGCAGACTACTAAAGCTCAGAGTCTCTCCCACTGCCTGTCTATGGGTATGATTGATCAATAATCTGGCTGTAAAGGGACTGCCTTACACACCCACAGACAGGACCCTTTTAGTTTTCTAGGGTCCAACAGTAAGAGAAGATGGAAACATAAGCTTTGAGAATACTTACTGTTCCAAACCAAAACACATGAACACACGCACACACACACTCACACACACACACTCACACACACACACACACACACACACACACACACACACACACACACACACACACACACACACACACACACACACACATTAAAGGCTGTGATGCACACCAAACTATGTACATCTAAAAAGGGGGATGGAGAGTGAGTACTGCCAGTAAGGCAGTGCGCTCTACAGACATCTACTGTTACAGGTATGCAGGACTTACTCAATTGTACTATGTTCAACAAACACACTGCCCTGCTGGCATTCAGGTAGATTCCAAAAGTTTACCCAGTCCTGGAATAGGAAGGATATGGGTTCAGGAGACCGTGGAGAATAGTCCTAGTGAAGCCTGTTCTGGATCTAAAAAAGAAAACAAATCTAAAAGAAAAAAAAAAGACATCCAGCTTGTAGTGCTTCGTAAGGGTATTGACAGAGGATCAAGTTGCTGCCTCTATGATACTTCCACTCCTTTCCAATACACCACTAAAAAGGAAAAGGCCCTGGAGGAATGGATCTTTCCTTGTCTGGATTTGCTTTGCCATGGTGGGTGCAACAAAAAAAACAGTATCAGAGGACAACCAATGAGTAAAGGTCTGCTTAGAGACAGGTTGGCTCTTCTTTGCATCTGTGTAGGAAATAAAAAGTCTTTCAGCCATTAGGAAGGGTTTGTTCTGTCAAGGTAGTACCTGAGCTGCCAGTGCATATCCAAGGTACGATATATCCTCCGTACCTTATTCTTGATTTCTGGGAAGAACACAGGGAGGTTGATGGATTGACTGAGAGTACTTTTGGCACAACCATACTCTTATAGAAAATATGGTAAGGTTCTCCCACCATGAGAGTTTGCAGTTCAGATACTCTCCCTGCAGATGACAGAGCAATAAGTAAAACCATTTTCCATATTAAGAGATTCAGATCAGTCTGAGCAGCAAGTTCAAAAGGTGGTAAAGTCAATTTTTCCAGAACACAGTGGAGACCCACAAAGAAGGAATTTACTTCTGAGGTGTCTCATATGCAATACTCCTTTCATGAGCTGTTTTACCAAAAGAGAAGAAGAAAGATGGGAATCCACTGACAGGCAAGCAGGGATGTCAGCTAAATGCACCTTAATGGATACATACAATAAACCATCCTGAAATACATCACACAAATATTTCAAGACCAGAGGGATGTTAACCTCAAGGAACTCTCTGTTCCCATTTAGACACCACTTAGAAAATATCATCCATTTGTAAACATAGGATTTTCTAGTAGCAGGTTTTCTGGCCTTATTTAACACATGCTGCACATCCTCATAAAAAAGTACCTAAATGGAGTCAAGACTGAATCGTCCAGGCTGTCTGCTGTAGTTGCTCCAAATTTGGGTGAACCAGTCACTCCTGAGACTGTGTGAGCAAATCCAGAGTGTGAGGAAATCTGTGGTAATTGCCCTTCACTAATAGCATTAAAAGGGAGAACCAAGATTGCCTGGGCCAATACGGCATCACCACCAATGATCTTTGGCATTTCTTTCTGAATCTACAGAAGTCCCTTGTGAATTACTGGAAAGGATGGAAATGCATACAGGAACATTCCTGTCCAAGGGAACGTGAATCCGTCTGTCCTCCAAGCATGGCTGCAAGGATGTCTGGAACAGAATTTCTCCAACTGTCTATTTTGAAAGGAGGACGATAGATCTATTTGAGGCATTCCCCACATCGGGACTAGATCCTAAAACACCCCTGCTGCTCATGCAGGTCTGCCCAGGATCTGCTTAGTCTGTCTGCCAGAATGTTTTGCTCTGACAAGATATGTGGTTCCTGAAAAGTCATAGAATACTGTAAAGTCAGCTCCAGGCCATCTTTGCTAACAAGCTCAGAGAGTATGACCCTGTACAGTCTTGTTTGTTGAGGTACCACATCAATGTGGTGTTGTCCATAACCACAAGAAAAAGACCCAAAGTCCATAGGTGGTGAAAAACTTTCAAGGAATGGATCACGACCAGCATTTCCATGATACTGATGTGCTTCTATACATCTTTGGGCCTTCAAATGGCCTACACTTCCACTAACACTGACACACTGCTCCAAATGAAGTCAGATGAATCTGTCTGGACAGATTGTGCAAGAAAAGATGGGAAGAAGGGAAGAAAGTACAGTTGTGTACACTTACAATAAATGTAAATGTTTGAGTGTATTCACTGTTGCAGTCCTAACAGATGAGTTATCTGGCTCCCGGTAGCCTTTAGTTGGCCAAAATACCAAAGGTATGCAAAAATGATGTCGGTTGCCATCGGTTGTAAAGTACGTCAAGGCATCTGATACAAAAGGAGGCAGCCGACGTCACTTCTTCAGTCTTTCTTGCCAAAACAGTCAGAAGCCCCCAGAAAAAAGCTAAGCCAAATGCCAATTTGACAAATAATATCCAATTCAGCCTGTACCTCAAGAAAAAAGAATAGGAGAGGACCAAAGGGGAAAGAGGGATGGAAACCAGGACTGCAACAGTGAATGCACTCGAACATCTACATTTATGGTAAGTGTACACAACTGTACTATGTTCATCGTGTTTCACTGTTACAGTCCTAACAAATGGGTTGATTACCAACGCCCAGTGAGAAGGGAGGAGGAACCAACAGAATCAAGGGTTGGAGCTAATGCCCTGCAACACAGCAGTGGCAAACCCTGCCCTGGCTCTGGAAAACAGAGGCAAATTATAATGTTTTGTGAAAGTGTGAACTGAAGACCAAGTGGCAGCCTCCAAAATATCTTTAGTAGGGACATCCCTTAAAAAGGCTGCAGAAGTGGAAGCTGCTTTAGTTGACTAGGTCCTAACACCTTGAGGAGGAACCTTGGCATGAAAAGAATAACAAAAGTTGATGCAATGTGCAATCCACTTGGAAATAGTTTGCTTAGAAATAGCCTTGCCCTGATCTCTAGGGGCAAAACTGACCAATAACTGAGCTAATTTCTGAAGGTCCTTAGTCCTTCCCAGGTAAAACCTGAGCTGTCTGTGCACATCAAGAGAATGCAGGATCCTTTCACCTTTATTTCGAGGATTAGGAAAGAAGGTAGGAAGGTGTATGGACTTATTAAGAGTGAAACTAGAAACCACCTTAGGCATAAAGGAAGGGTTGGTTCTCAAAGAGACCCTGTCTGGATGGAAAATAATAAAAGGCTCCACAGCCATCAAAGCCTGCAGCTCCGAAACCCTCCTTGCTGAAGTTATAGCCAAGAGGAAAGCAGTCTTCCAAGAGAGAAACTTTACATTTGCAGAGGCAGCTAGCTCAAAAGGAGGAAGAGTGAGTTTCTCTAGAACAAAATTAAGATCCCATGCTGGAGTAGGTGCCCTTCTGGGAGGTTTTAAATTACAAGCACCTCTGAGAAACATTTTCATCAAGGGATTAGAGAAAAATGGGCTGTTCAAAAGAACAATGAGCAGAAATTGCTGAAGCATGGAGCTTGATAGAAGAAAAGGAAAGACCACCCTGAAGCAATTCAGCCAGGTATTCCAAGATCAGAAGAAGGGTAGGCTGAGAAGAAGAATCCCCTCTAGCCTGCCTCCAATGAGAAAAACTTTTCCAATTTGCCAGCGTAGGACTTCCTAGTGCTAGGCCTCCTGGCCTCCCACAGCACATCAACCACCTGCTGGGAAAGGGAAGAAGATAAGGAAGGTGTCAAACTATGAGCCATGCTGCCAAGTGAAGGGATTGAAGATGAGGATGCAGAATAACTCCCCCTTCCTGAACCAAAAGATCTGGCTTCAGAGGAAGATGCCAACGAGGGAATTGGGAGAGACTGTGAAGCAGCGGATACCAATGCTGTCTGGGCCAGTCCGGAGCTATGAGAATAGTCCTTGGTTGTTCATCCCTGATCTTCAACAACACTCTGGGTAGAAGAGGAAGTGGAGGGAAGGCGTAAACTGATAGCAACGTCCAAGGGAAGGACAGAGCATCCACTCTCCAAGCCCTGCTGTGATGCTGTCTGGTGCAAAAGAGAGGCAGAAGATGATTGTCCGCGGAGGAGAAAAGATCCACCTGAGGTGTTCCCTAACATTGAATGATGTTGTAGAAAACTGTCCTGTTCAGCTGACACTCGTGAGGATCCAGGGTACACCTGCTCAACTGGTCTGCCAAAACATTGAGCCTTCCTGGAAGGAACTGAGCTAGGAGATGCAGGTTCAGGGATGCTGCCATGGACCAAAGATTCATGCTTTGTCTGCACAGGGGGTAACAGTGAGTCCCTCCCTGCTTGTTGATGTACCACATGACTGTGGTATTGTCTGTTCTGACAAGTAAGGTCCCTGGAGAAAGAAGGTGCTTAAAGGCTAGTAAGGCTTGTTGAACTGCAATCAGTTCTTTTAGATTTATGTGTAGGCGCATCTGCTGGGCATTCCACTGTCCCTGTATGTATCTGCCATCCAGGTGTGCTGCCCAGGCATAGTCCGATGCATCTGTAGTCAGAACTTGAGTGGCAGGAGGTGTCCGAAAGGGCATGCCCTTGTTTTGTAGACAGGCTGTTGCCCACCATAGGAACTCCATCTGCAGAGATGGAAGCAGAGGGATCATCATATCCAGGTCCTGAGTGTGTTGACACCAAATGTTCTTGAGGTACCATTGCAATTTCCTCATATGCAGTCTTGCATATGGAATCATGAGAATACAAGATGCCATGAATCTCAAAGCTTGCAGGGAGCTGGGACAGGCTTGCCAAGTCCTTGAAGTAAACTGAAAGAGCTGTCTGCTTTTCCTGGGTGAGATATATCATTTTGGCGGCTGTGTTCAGACTCACTCACAGGAATGTTATTTCCTTGGATGGTACCATTTTTGATTTTTCCTTGTTGAGAGTGTAACCCAGGAAAAGAGAAGAGTCTTTACACATTCCAGATCATTTAATAGCTGCTCCAGAGAACTTGCTTGAATCAGACAATTGTCCAAGTATGGGTAAATCTGAATTTTCTTCTGCCTTCAAAAAGCAATGACTGGGGTCAGGCACTTTGTGAAGACTCTGGGAGCAGTAGATAAGCCAAAGGGCAGAGCAGAGAATTGAAAATGTTGCTTGCCCACTCTGATACGAAGATACTGCCTGCAACTTTCCCTGATAGGGATGTGCAGATAAGCCTCTCTGAGATCCAAGGTTACCAGCCAGGAATCCTTTTCTAGCACTGGTAGCAACTAATGTAAAGTGAGCATTTTGAACTTTGGAATTACTAGAAAAGAGTTCAGAATGGAAAGATCTAGGATAGGACGCCAGGTGCCTTCTTTTTTTGGAACAAGGAAAAGCCTGGAATAAAAGTCCTGGCCTATCTGCTGAGCAGGAACTGATTTTATTGCTCCCAGATGAAACAAAGATAAAATTTGTTTTTCTACTTCTGCCTTTTGGTTTGGAGGAACATCTGGGAATCCCCTGGGAGCTGTAAAGGTGCAGAAAGAAAACGTGTGCTCTAGGGACATCGTTCTGAGCACCCATTTGTTGTTTGTGATAGAGGCCCAGACATCTGAAAAAAGGGCCAACATTCCCCCTAAAGGACTCTCCAGGCAAGCAAGAACAGGCAGAAGTTGTAAAAGGTCATTGAGAGTTCTTTGATTGAGATGCAGGCTTGGAGCTTACCATCTTAGAAGTGGAAGCCTGCCATCGCCTAGACCTTTAAGGGGTAGCTGTCTGTCCCCTAGAAGATTTGTAATCCCTAGTCCTGGAACAGTTCTGTCTGCTGGTATCAGGAAAGGTCTGACTCTTGGAAGGGTAATTCCTGCTAAAGCGAGGGGGTTGAACTTGCAGAAAATCTTTTAACAGTTTGCATGGACTTGGCCTTATCCTCCATCTTCTTAAGCACCTCCTCAGCTTTGCTGACAAAAAGATTGTCTTTATGCAAATGTACATCCAAAAGCTTAGCCTTGACAGGTTCTGGAAGAGGCTGTTCCCTGAGTCAAGTGTGCCTTCTAACAACAGATCCAGTAGTCGTAGCCCTACTGGAGGCCTCAAGGATGTCAAAACCACAATGCAAAGAATGCTTATTGACCAGAGTGGCTGAATTCAACAAATCCTGCATGTCTTTACTCTCTGCCAAAAGAGGTGCATTTGCCATCTTAGACTTAATAGCCTCCAAGGTGTGCTGTTGATACTTCAGCATATGAAAAAGACAATTGGTAGCCCTAATAGCTAGGGTGGCAGAGGTATAAACTTTCTTGCCCCACCTATCAAGGTTCCTAGATTCTCTGTCCGATGGAACAGGATTCCTGGTAACAGTGGCCTTAACCCCTTTAGGGCCCAGAGAAATAACCTCTGGATCTGCCAACGGCTTCCTGAAAAGAAATAAATGAGAATCAGGGACTCTATAGTACCTGTCAGGTTTCCTGGGAGCAGGGGGAACTAAATTTAGAGACAAGGAATTTTCCAGAAAAACATCATCAACAACTTATAACACAGGGGGAATAGCAAGAGGCTTATGCTGAGGTAAATCAAGAAACTCCCTAATCCATTTCTTAGATTGTGGATAATCCTGGCTTTCCCATTTAAAATGTTCTCTGAGGGTATTTAAAGTGTCACCAAAAGAGAAATCCTCTGGAGGAGAAGCCGAAGGAATGGACCCCTCTGCATCAGAATCCTCAAAGGAAGAAAAAGCCTGAGAAAATTCCTCTTCATCAGCGGAAATGCTGGAAGAAACAGATCCTGAACAGGACAAAACCTCAGGAGAAACCTGCCTACTCTTTTTAGGAGGATGAGGCTGAGAACCCCTGATAAGAGTTAACAAATCATTAGCCATTTTAACCATTTAGGATTGAGGAGAACTAGAAGGAACTGGAGCCTGCCTTTTCACAGGCTTATGGATGGAAGACCTTCCTGCAAGCCTGAAGGACGTGGGAGGCCTGGCAACCGCTGAAGAAGCAGTAGGAGTAGAAGGAAGAAGTTTGCTGCCAGATCGCAAAACGGAGGCTTCGGACCTCAGAATCAGCTTAGCGGTACCGGCTCCAGCAGAAGAGGTGACTGACGACAGGTCGGAAGACAAACTGGAGGCCAAAGGCCTAAGGGACTCAGACTCAGTCAAGGCCTGCGGTTGTACATCTTCAGATTGCAGGGACTGCAAAAGCGTCTCACTGGCTCCCGCCTGACTGGCAACCAACTTAGCCTCCTCCGAGGACTTCATTTTCTGAGGCCTGTCAAGGTCCTTGTCCTTACGCTTTTTCAGAATATCCAAAGCCTGGAGACCAGCGGACGCCATACCTCCAAACTTAGGCCAAACTCTGAAATGCTTAGCCAAAATCTTAGCCAGACGATGGATACTATGCGGATTAAAGGAAGCACAAATATTACAACTGGGAACATCGTGATCAAGGCCTAAACAGATAATGCAATAGGAATGAAAGTCTCTATGGGGAATCTGCTTTCCACAGGTAAGGCAATTATTAACTTTTTCTGACATTCGTTAAGACAAGAAAAGAGGATCCCCAATGGGGTACTTAGCTGTAGTAGACTTTAACACTTTGTAGTCAGAATTCAACAAAGGTAAACTGCCGACCGGCACTCGTGCATGAAAAACTTCTGCTTCGGGCTCCGCGGCAAGAAAGACTGAGGAAGTGATGTCGGCTGCCTCCTTTTGTATCGGATGCCCTGACATCCTGTACAACCAACGGCAACCAACATCATTTTTACTTACCTTTGGTATTCTGGCCAATTGAGGGCTACCGGGAGCCGGATAACCCATCTGTTAGGACAAAGCCTGGTAGGAACCAGGCGAAAGCGCTTGATTTTATTACGTGTTTTTATTGCATTTTGCCTTTATTAAAGTTTGCATATCAAAAGTACTACCGCTGTTTGATGTTCCTTTGCCTTTGGAATTACTTTGGTTTTTTGGTTCATAATATAGTCTGACATACAAGTGTATTTATTTTCTGTCCAGCAGGACCCACTGTTGGTACAATTTTAACACAGGCAGCTTTACAAATACATTTTTCACACAAACACATGTACAAATCAGTTTTATATACAAATGGCATAAGTCTTTACAAAACTCCAGCTAGCTATGCTGGCATATATTATACATCCAGTGCCCTACCTCTCCTGGCATATGTGGCAATTCCTCACATCATCACAATGTGGTCTTTTTATTGACAAAATGTCACTGGGGACAAACAAAGAAGGTCCACAGAGAAGGGGAGTCCAAGCAGGGCTGAGCATGCCCTGAAATTCTTAAACACCTTTTTAGCAATGACTCATTCATCAGATGAGAATTGCAAGCTTTCTTAAAACATCCTCTGATGCTGGGATCAAAGAAGGGAATGTTGCTACATCTGGGGCCTCATCCTCCAAAAGATCATACACCCTGCTGATCTCATGGACAGACAGACTGCTTCCAACTAAATACATCCTTAAATCTAGCTAGCATTTGGGAGAAATAAAACATTTATATGAGTTTCTGAACCTGTCTGATCTCAAAGGAAACTAGTATAGCCTCTGAGGATGTGTCTGACCCTCATGTCATACACAGTTGTGGTACTATCATCACACCAGGGAGCCTGGAGGCAAAAGAAGTTGAGTGGTCCAATAGCCTGCTCAAGAACACTGCAGAGTCCCAAGATGTAAGCTGAGACATAGTCCTTGATTTACCTTCATGTTTCTTAGGTGTACAAGGGGTAGATGATGGGGGGAGGCACCATATCTGAGTCCATCAAATCAAAGGACAAAATATTAGCCAGAACAATACTAAACAATGGCTGCATGGTCAGCCAGTGTAAAAATGAACAAATCTCACTATTTTCCCTCTAAATAGCAATTCAAAGTCTATTTCTGTAAGGATACTATTCTGAACACTGCAATGAATAAAATAACAGTAATTTCAGAAAAGCAGTTCAAAATGCAAACTACATGCCCAAAAGACGCCCAATTTCTGTAAAAAAGTACTAGTTTTGATCACAAGCTATTAGAAACCACACAAAACAATTTTAGACAAGAGGAATTAAAGCATAAACTTAAGAAAAATAATTTCAGAAATTTTACAGTACAAAATGGCACCAAAATCTCAATTTAAATTAAAAAAATCATTTAAAAAAACTATAATCCTGTTCAATTACCTCAAATAATAATAATAATGATAATGATAATAATAAAAGAAAAATGCTAACTCAGCAAGTCAATTTCCAAATTAAGCTTTTAATCAACAGAAATAACAGAAGCAATTAACTTGTGGCTCTAGAAGTATAGGTAATGAGATAAACTGAAGTAAAACAGCCTTGGTGTAGAAACTCGGGTCTATATTATATTATCACATGCTTACAAAAGCGAACGATAATTAATCGACCCCATGTAAGCGAAAGCTTACAACGCTGAAATCTCAGAACAGTGATTTTTTTCCAAGGGAAAAAAATCGCTGTTCCAAAATAAAAAAAAAAAACATTAAAACATTACATAATGTGGGAGGCTGTGTCCCCCACACCCCCCTACTTAAATATACCAACTCTGAGATCGCACTACAGTGCCGAAAATGGCAAAGTAACGAAAGTGAAAGTTACATTCAAAAGGTTCACGCAAGAAAGACAATGTGCGCGGTCCCAAAAGATCCATAGAGCAACAAAATTGGACCAGCACGTAGAGGATTGCACAATATTTTATTGTCAAGCAAAAAAATCTAAATGTAATGGTATTTAAGCCATTACAAAAGCAAACCGGTTTCGGATGAAATTAGCCTTTATCAATGCTACAAAAATTTTTTAAATTGAAACGAGTCTCCGTCATATCCACCTGTGTATATATAGTCAAACACTTAAAGGGACATACACATCATATCCCCAAATACATAGTATAATGAGATAACATCTGTCAGATGCATTATATAAAGTAACTGCTATATGTAAAACATTCATAATGTGAACCCTAACATCCACTATATTAAATTATATAATAGCTATTATATCAAAATGATATATAAAGGTATCTATAGAAAATAAAGACGCAAGTGTAGCTTGCTAAGTAGTTATAAGTATACATGATGTATTGTAATGAAAGTGGTCAAGCAAATTCTTTCCCAGGGAAAGAATTTGCTGAAAAGCCCCTTCGCTATTTTGCAGTTTCATTCTTTTAGGTTTGATCAAGACACATTCAACAAAGTGAGTCTGCGATAATGCAATAGGAACCCTAGAAGCTCAGTTAAATATTCACAAATGGCCAGAAAACACATCAAAAAATTCCCAGAAATCAACAAGCAGCTTATAAAAAATAGTATAAGCCTTACACTGTGCAGTCCATGTAAAAGCCCAAGCATATACACATTTTCTAATCAGAGAAAAAAAGTCAAAGCAGCAGACTACACTATTCAAGCACTAATAAAAAGCAAAGGGAAGAAATAAAACCGCAAATTGTTTTTTATCTTAGCTGAGCAACTGAAGGCATCCAGAATAAAGAGCAGTTTTCCAAGAAATCCTTCTCTTACTATGGCACTAAAAAATTGAAAGGGTACTGTCTGTAGATGTGTAAGGCAGTCCCTGTACTGCCAGGAATTTGACCAGTCACACCCAGAGAGAGACAGTGCGAGGGATTCTAAGCTTTAGTAATCTGACAAAGGAGGGTAGCAAGGCACTACTATCTGAATGTCAAAAAGTCAATGTGTTTCTTGATCATCCTCATAATCAATGGAAAACGGAGAATGTATAATGAAGTGCTGATGCCATTTATGGACAACAACATCCATGTGATGTCCCCCACCCGACATACCAGAGAGATCATGGAAAAGAAGTCAATCCATTTGGAGTTTGTCAAGGATAGAAACAGATCACAGCAAGCTTCCCCAAGTAAAAGAATAATGTTCACACTATAGCTGAAGTAAGTGGCCACTCTTGGGGTACAGAAGATATCAGTTATGCCTATCCATTAGGGAAGTGGCTTCTCCAAGAATGTAATTTGCTCTCAGAAAGTGGTTTGTTGACAAAGCTCATTCCTAAACTCTTGCTACTTTTTGAAAAGGAGGATAAACACAAAATTCTCCTTGCTTGTTGACATACTATATCACTGCAATGTTGTCCAAAACTAGCTATTGGATCTTGGTGTATGGAGTCCTAAAAGGCTTGAAAAGTGAGACAGACTGCCATCATCACTACAACATTTATATGTAAACTGGGCTCTAAAGGATTCACCCACAGCTGGCTTTGTTTAATCACTTGGGCATCACCATCATGATCAAACCACACCATTTGTGTGTAAAGCCATGCCTAAATTCTGTTCTTAAACAAGAAATGCGGCAAGTGTCAGAAGTAAAAAGGTTAAATACAACTGGGACACTGCTAATTGCATTCAAGAGGGAAAATATAGGTTCATAAGTTCATAGGTAGGTACTAGGCTATCTGCCCGAAGGCATTTATAAGCCTAGCCAGAATGTGTTGGCTTTCGCCGACCCCTTAGATTAGTTCCCTGTGCCTCTGTCCAGCAGAGCCACTAAAGTGATCCCCGGGGTAAACTTTCTGTTTCCCATCCATTCGTCAAGGTTTCTTTTGAAGAATGTTAGCAAGGAGCTCTGCCTAATGTAGACTGGAATCTTGTTCCAAAGCATGGGAAGTCACTGAGACAGGAATCTATCCCTCCAGCACGTCCTATTTATTGTTGTGGTGAGGTTTAGATGCCTAGACCATGTGGCTCGAGGGGATAAGGTTTTCTTTAGGTGGAGCATGTCCATCAATTCTGGGTTGGACATGGCCTTGTATATCAGGCAGAGATCACCTCTGAGTAGGCGGTATGCAACCGAGTACAGCTGGAGTTTCTTCAGTCGAGCTGCATAGGTCATCTGTTTGAGGCCAGTGGTCCTCTTGGTGGGGTACTTCTGTGGTCTTTCCAGCTGTTGCAGGTGTCTTGTAAGGTACATCCCAAATGGGGCATTGTACTCTATGATGGGTCTGATGAGTGATGAGTAGAGGGGCACAATGCCCTCTTTTGATCTGGATGCGAACCCTTTTGTGATTAGGTGGGCAGTGTAGAAGGATTTTCTAACCACTTTGGCAATGTGATTATCAAAGGTGAGAGTACTATCTAGCTGGGTTCCCAGATCCCTTATTACGTCTTCCATATTTAGCGGACTACCACCTATATGGTAGTTTGTGGGTACTTTGTTTTTTCCAAAGGGGATGTCTATGCACTTTTTGGCACTTAGCTTGAGGCCATGATTTTGACACCAGCTATCTGTCTCAGTGAGACCCTTTTGGAGGATGTCTGTGTCAGCTGGAGAGTCAATTATAGCCCCTAGTTTACAGTCATCTGCGAACTTGGTCAGCCATAGTCCTCCTGTGCTTGCCTGTACCTCTGAGAAGAATATGCCGAAAAGGAGGGGTCCTAGGACTGAGCCCTTGGGAACACCACTTGTAACCAGTTTAGAGTTGGACCTAACTCCCGCAACTCTCACCATGTAGGTTCTGTCCGTGAGCCAGGTGGCAACCCATCTTGTGAGATAGGGGTTTACGTTCAGGCTGGTGAGCTTGTCTATAACACCAGAATGGGGAATGGTGTTGAAGGCCTTAGCGAGGTCTAGGTAGGCTATGTGTACCACCTTTCCCTTGTCTGTAGCCTTGGTAACTGTCTCAAAGAAATCCACCAGGTTTAGGAGGCATGATCTGCCCTTAACAAAGCCTAACGGGGTAGGGTCCAGTGTTTGAAGGTTCCCAGTGTCTCTGTTAATGAGTTCCATGATGATGTGCTCCATAGCCTTGCAGACCAAGCTAGTCAGGCTTATAGGGTGATAGTTCACAGGGCCTGTTGTGGCTCCACCTTTGTGGAGTGGAATAACCATTGCTGTGCGCCATTCCATGGGTACGTAGCCTGTGGAAAGGCTGAGTTTGAACAGTGTGTTTAGGTGAGGGGTTAGTTCGTCCTTTAGCTCATGTAGGACGCTGCCTGGGACACCGTCCGGTCCCATTGATGCTGTTTTTTTGGCTTTGGAGAGGGCTGTTTTAACCTGAGTGTCTGTGATTTCAGGGACTCTACATTCTTCTGGTATAGTTATGGGCCCTTTTGGGGGTGAGGGGGGGTGAAGTTTGCACTGAACTTGTCTGCCAGGATGTAGACGATATTGGTCGGTTCAGTGTACTTTGTGCCATTCTGCACTAACTCCGAGCAGATTTGAGCATTGCCACTTAGATTCTTGACATAGCTAAAGAATGCCTTGTGGTTATCCTTGGAGTCCTTGGAAATTTTTCTTTCAAAGCTCGCCTTGGATGATGTTATGAGGGATCGTAGTTTCTTGCTGATACTGATCAGGGATGTCTCCCCTTCTTGGGATTTTACTCTTTTCTGTACTAGTTTCCTCCTTCTGTTGTATAGCTTGTTTATGGCAGGAGTCCACCAGACTGGTTTCTTTTTCTTGGAGGAGTGAGTCTTTGTTTTTCTTGGGATGGCATGAGCCATGCATTCTTGTAAGTGCCCGTAGAATGCATTAGTAAAGGATTTTTGCAGCTTGGACAGAGTTATCCTTCAGCATGTGGGCTTTGAAACTTTCCACCTCGGTCTTAAGTAATGTGAAGTTTGCTTTTGAAAGGTTTTTCATGGTGGTTTCTTTGTCCGGGGTGGGGGCAGAATGTGGATATCCAAAGTGATTTGTTTATGGTCAGATCTAACCAGCGAAGGTTGCCTCCGGTGTGGAACACCGGTCGCCCATGTTGGTGATGACCAGGTCCAATATGTTGTCACCTCTGGTGGGAGTGTTAACCAGCTGAACCAGAGCGTTTGAGTTTATAAATTCGAGGAAATGTTGAGCAAGGGAGTCAGTACTTGAGTAGTTCTCCCAGTTAATGTTTGGGTAATTGAAATCACCCAATATTAGGGTGTTTGGTAGGACCTTTAGGTTTCCCAGTGTTTCCAGAAAGGAGGAATGGGGGTCCTGGGACATGGTGGGTGATCTGTAGCAAGCTACAATTTGAATTGCAGTTTTGCCTGTTGTTAGTTGCACGTGGATGATCTCTGAAGCATAGTGCTGTGCCACTAACCTGGAGGTGTGGGTGTCCTTGATGAATAGGGATACGACCCCGCCTTTTGTATTTTGGTTTGGGTTCTGTGGTCGAAATGTATGGTATGAGTTGTAGCCTGGTAGTGCTGGGGTGCTCTCTGGAGCCTTAAACCAGGTTTCTGTTATGGCACATATATCGACTTTCTCCATACTGAGGAGTGCCTCGAGTGCGTGCATTTTGAAGTTTAGACTTCTGGCACTGAGTAGCATTACCCTCAGCTTTTTGTTACTTGTGCTATTTACGGTGGTGGGCTTGTCTTTTAGCCTTGCCTAAAAAAGGCACTATGGGGATGGCAAGAGCCTTGGCCAGTATTCGAAAGCCTAGGGGTGACAGGTGCAAGCAATCTCTAGCGAAGCAGCGTGGCTTGTCGAGCATGTCATCCCAGGCGGACAGACACTGGATCCCCTTAGAATGACACCAGAAACTTAGCCAATTGTTGGAATCGAGAATTTTTTCTTCACACCATGGTATCATTCTTGGTGAGGGCAGGATGTTATTCAGGGTCAGAGTCATACCAGCCTGGGCTATGTGATCAGAGAGCTCTTCCATGTCTCTTTTCATGTAGTCCAGGGAGGTACGGCTCAGGTCATTCATACCAACATGGACAATCACACAGTCATATTTTACTTGTTCTGGAGTGACCTCAGTGCTTGTGTTATGTGGCAGATCCTGGTACCCAACAGACAGCTAACAGTAACCTTCTCCTTATTCAGCCTAGTGAGTGGGACGTCAGTGTGCCTGACTATAGAGTCACCTATTACTAGTATGTTGGGTATGTTATTTTGCCTTAAGGGCTGTGATTGCATGGCACACTGGTTTTGTGAAGCATGTGTTTCATGGTTTGTGTTGGGGGGTGGAGGTTGCTTGGTTGTTTGCTTTGGAGGTCTCTGTTGGTTTTGCAGATTTTTATTTAGAGCCTCCGAGTATGTTTTCATGTATTTATGTGTGTTTTTTGCCAGTGCTGGTTCAATGGGTCTATGTGAGATTGGTGGTGTGATGCAAGTATTTCCCTTCTCCTCTTGACTGCCTGATCCAGTCTTGGGTTGAGAGAGCTTAGCCTCCAGTTTGCCTGTATAATTGCATCTTTTACATGTATTAGTGTTTGGTGGTAGGAGGAGAGGGTTGTCTGTGTACATGAGGCAGTTGTAACATTGCTTCAAAATGCCCAGATTCACCAGTTGACTGGAGAGTACACCTGGAACTGCCCTTTGGACATACCTGGATACGTACAGTGAACTGTTTTACTGGATGGCTGGTAAGGTCGAATAGAGACCTTGTCCTTCTGTACAGTACAGGAGGGTCTAGTGCTAGGGTTTATAAGTGCTTGCTATAAATTTTGAGCAAGTGCCTGGCTGAAAAATGAATGGCTTGAGTGCTTAAGTTGAAAGTTTGTCTAGTTCCAAGAGAAAAATTGAAGAGAAGACGTTGTGGAGCCGGGAATAGTTTTACCCTAGCTAACAAAACCGGGCAAATGTGGTATCTATAGTAAAGAAATGAAAAAGATAGAAATTAGCCCAAAATGGCCAATAAACTACTAATTTCTGGGCTGAATCCACTCCTCCAGGGACAGACAGGCTACTCAAAGCTCCCCTCTCTCACAGGTGAACAGAGAAACTTCCTTCTATCCAAGTAAGGTATGGGCAAACACAGGGATTTGTAACACAGCCCTGAATTCAGCACTAACCTGAAAACTGGACTATACTAGCTTAGAAAGGCGGGAAACAAGTATATATATATATATATATATATATATATATATATATATATATATATATATATATATTTTTTTTTCCCAGAAAATAAAGCAGATACAATCAAAAAAACACTTTAAATACACAGAAAAGGATACTTATTGTTATATATCGCAGATTAGAGTTGTAGTCAATGCCCCTAGTAGTAAAGTAGGAAGAAACACAAATACAGTAAAAGCAGATGAATAAAGTGTGCAATTATATATATATATATATATATATATATATATATATATAAAACAATAGAAAACTAACAAACTGATTTAAACAAGTTACCCAATTAACCAGAAAAAAAGCTCAGAACTGAGCCCTGTTCCAGCAGGTTTCAATCAGACAACCTCCACACTCCTACTACTAGGGTGCAGGGGAACCTTTTCCAAAAAAAGATGGCCTGGATCAGTGCTCAAGTTATACAAACAAAGCTAGATTCAGCAGGCCTGAATCTGGTCTATGCTACAGCAACAAGGCGCACCATTTTCAGAAAGAAACAGTTCAAATAAGCAGGCACAATAAGCCTATGAAAATAAATTCATATAACAAAATATTATGGCCTGGGGGCACAGAAAAATATTTCTGGC
>NC_056729.1:332034297-332064297 GCF_019279795.1 Protopterus annectens | reverse complement strand
GTTTGAATCATATAACTATTATAACCCCTTAATCTAAAGATATTGCTTACAGCATTAATTTCTTTATAAAAATCTATACCATTGGTGCATAACCATCTTAACCTCAAACACTCACCATAAGGTAAAGAAGCTATAGTGTGAACTGGATGAGAACTAGTACCCATCAAATACTGATTGCCATCAGAAAATTTTCTATATACAAAAGTCTGTAAGGTATTGTTGTCCTCCAAAATTAGATGTAAATCCAAGAAAGTGATATGTCTACCCACCTGTATACCATCAAAAGACAGTCCAAATATATTATTTTGCATTGCTTCAATAAACTGACCAACATTAGATATCCCACCTTTACAAATAAAAATAAGATCATCAATAAAACGAAAATACTTAACGTATTTACTAAAAAATTTATATGATATACATATTCCAATTCATACAATCCCATCATCAAATTGGCATACATGGGGGCAAACGATGCCCCCATGGAAGTGCCTCTAATCTGCTTATATATTTGTTCATTAAACATAAAAAAAATTATTTAAACAAAATTCTAATATTTCAACAATATAACATGATACCGGACTGTCAATGCAGTATGTGATATTGTTAAAAAGAATTGGCCTATTTTGTTGACTGATCCAAGTATTAGCCAGGTACTGGGAACTAATCCGAGCTTTAGCTTCAAGAATAATAGAAACTTGAAACAAAGGTTATGTTACAAGCACCATAATATATGTGAGAGGTTTAACTCACAGTGTAGAGGTACCCACCCCTGTAGAACTTGTAAAGCTTGTGCCTGTATATGGTCTGCTTGGATGGTCAGACATCCACTAAATGATAAGCCTATAGAGTTTTCTTTTTATGCTGATTGTTCCACAAGAAACATTGTTTATTTAGCAAAGTGTAATTTATGTAGTGCATTTTACATAGGCAAGACTAATCGCATGTTAAAAGAAAGAATTTTGGAACATCTCAATGACATACATAACAGCAAATGCACAAATGCACTAGCTAAGCATGTAACTGATCATGATACACAGCATAATTTTAAATTTTTAGTTTTGCAGAAAGTGAATGTCAGTTTGCGTGAAGGGGACATTAAAAATGAGACAGAATATGTTGAATTAAGATGCATTGTGGATTTCAAGGCATATCTTCCACCTGGCCTCAATAGCGCTGTGTCTTAATTAATTAATTAATTAATTAATTAATTAATTAATTAATTAATTAATTAATTACCTGTTTATGATGCATTACTAAGCCTTGTTTTTATTGGTCAGTGCTTGTATTTAAATCCAGGATTTTTATCAGTTTGTATTTAGGTCTGAAGAAGAGGGTTACCTCGAAAGCGCTTACTTTTTGTTATTTTTATTTGTATTAAAGTGTTTTTATCTCCAGCCGAAGTGTCTTTTCTCTATTTATACATTTATATTTTTGGACACTTTTGGTTCCTCCACTTTCTTTGCTTTTATATTTAAATATATATGTATACTGTTAATACATTATGACTTTTATCAGGAATATTAATATGTTTTAGTACATGTATTTTTATGTATATTGGATGATTAATGATGTGTTTATTGAGAGGTGTTTTATTATTGGCCAAGCTTAATTATGTATTATATTTAAGTTTCAGTTAGTTGCTGTCTTGTGACGTCTGAAGAAGCAGTAGTTTTACTGTGAAAACGCTAATGTTGGTAATAAAGTGGTTATTTTATTAAGTGCCTACAAGTGGATTCTTAGTTTATAATAGAACTGTGACTGCCACATTACTTTGACTCAGTCCTGTGTGTTTGTTTTAATCAAAATTATTCATACAAATGGAAAAGAATCTGGGATTGAAACAGAGTGAGGCAAACACTTTGTCCACTGCCTCCCATGAAGGGCTTTGTATCACAGAACCCTCAGTTTTATATAACATGTCAGCATAGCTGGCCTTAGGCATAAGCCAACTAGGTGGCCGTCTAGGGCGCTGCTCCATCAGGGGCACTTTTCCAGTAAACTGGATGGTGTAATTAGACCAGGATAGGGGCACCCAGTGGTGTGGAGGGGCACTGTGGAGCCCTTTTGCCTAGGGCACCAATTGACCTAAGGCCATCCCTGCATGTCAGAAGCTATAGCACCTCAGGATAGTTCATATAAACTAAAAAGGGAGCCAAACTAACAATGTAAACCTTCTTCCCTTTTTCCCATACATGCATTGTGGCTCAAATTCAACAAAGCAAAGTTCTAGCCTACTTGCCTGCCAATGTAATTAGGCATTTTGACAAGATACAAAGAAAGCTGACTTGGGCAGCCCTGTGATGGTTCAATGTTCCAGAAAAATTGGCAGAATTATTATAGGGTATGTACAGGGACTCAAAAACAAAAGGACAAACAGTGTTTAGACTTAAAGAGGGGTTCCCAGTGGGACTGGGTGTGCATCAAGACCTAGCAACAAATCCAGACAAACAAAGCCGATGTATGCAGACATTGTGGTACATACAGCAGGTAGACTTTGAACAGGAGCCCCAACAAATGATATGGGACTGGAATGAAATTCTGAAGGCACATGAGAAAGAACTGAGAACAGACAAGACAGTGGTCATGGCAGCAAATAGGAACTCAGAATAAGCTTGCAAATGAGACAGAAGGGAAAACAGTGGAACAGATAAACTGCTTCAAGTATCTGTGAAGTGGGGTTGAGGTGGAGGGAAGTCTGAATAAGGAGGCCAAAGTTATAATCAGTGGTACAACAGCCAGCTGGCACAGAGTGTCAGGGCTAATATGTGACAAAAGAATGCTACAGAAGATGAAAAGTAAGGTGTACAAAACAGTGGTGCATCCAGTTCTTCTGTATGGCAAAGACACAGCAGGGAAAGAAGCTTGAGGTGATGAATAGACAAGCAGTAGGATACACACTGTAGGACAAATGAAGAAATTACGACATCAGAGCAAAAGTCAAAGCAGCCTGAGTTATAGAGGTCAATGAAAACAGATTACAGTGATTTGGCCATGTGCAGGACAGCAAGAGGCAATTTGGTAAAGCAGATTTAGGACAGACATGAAAAAGACAAAAAGAGATGAGGACATCCAACCAAGAAATAGATGAATTTTAAATAAAAGAGCCAACCAAGCGGATAAAGGCTGCCTTGTACCAAACACAAATGCAAATAAATACAAAAGAACAAGGCAACCACGCATGGCTGAAGAATATTAATTTATTAAAATAGAAGTAGTAAGCGCTTTCATGCAGATACACTGCACTTCATCAGACCAATGAAATAAAAACCAAGCAACACACTTTTAAATAACAAAATCAATTAAAAAACAAAGAGCATAATATTTCAGTGGGTGTGCCTTCAAAACAAGCTTTAAAGGTACACATTCATTCAACACACTCTATGTGCAGTAAGCCTAATAATCCATTTGGACTCCGCCAATTCAAGTTTATTCCTCATATCTCCCCCTCGCCTATCAACATCTATCATTTGCAGAACCATAAAAGCAAAAACATGCCCAGGTTTATCACTGACGTGTTTATACAAACCACTGGTAGGATCCTGCCTGTGTATATAATCTAAATGCTCCATTATACGTTCCTTAAAAGAGCGTTCAGTTTTTCCTATGTAGAAGCATGAACACCTTAAAAGCCTGTTTTGAAGGCATGCCCTCTGAAACATTAATTATGCTCTTTAATTGTTTTTTAATTGATTTTGTTATTAAAAAGTGTGTTGCTTGGTTTTTACTACATTGGTCTGATGAAGGCAGTGTATCTGCATGAAAGCGCTTACTACTTGTGTTTTAATAAATTAATGTTCTTCAGCCGTGCTAGGCTGCCTAGTTCTTTTTTATTTAAATAGATGAATTTTGTTAAGAGAAGACCTGAGACAGGTGAGCATGACCAAAGAAGGTAGGAGGGTGGCTCTGAATGGAGAAATGTGGTTACATAACTGATGCAACACCCAAACCCAGTGTAAAAATGGGTAAAAAGACAGAGCTGTAACTATGGTAAGGCAAAGGGGGAAGTTGCCCCAGGTGCAAGCTGACAGGGAGCATTATCAACAGTTAGCAGGTGCTAATGGTGAGAAGTGTGTAACCAGCATTGCTTTATCAACTTCATAAATGAATGCCGACACTGAATTTGTAGTTATGACAGAATAGTTGAAACACTCAGTATATGCTAATTAACTCTACAAAGCTTGCACTTTGTAGCAAACAGCTTGTTACAGTTTCAGAGTGTAGAAAAGATTTTTCTTTTTAGGTGCTAATTCAGAGGGACTTCATAGACTGTCAAATGACCTAGTTATGGTCCTGAAAAAAGGGTGTGATGCCTTATGTTCACTTTGATTTACTTCAATAAATCTGGGGTGGTTAGGATAATGATGGGCTGAAATCAGGTTTCAAAATTTAAGCCAGCTACATTTTAACTATATCAAAATGGGTTTATGCTGTTGAAATGAACTGCAAAGTTTAAAGCTTGCACCTTAAAGATTAACAATCCAGCAGTGCAGCACTGTATACATCAAATGTATAAAATGTGTGCCTTATTCTTCAAGTGTGCAAAATTAAACTGCAAACATTCAAGCCCTGATGCCAGCCAGAGTAAATTACCTGACCTGTGATATGCTGTTCAGAGTCAATGCTGTGTCATGTAATATTATAACAATATATTTGTTCATGCAGACGTATTATAGACTTGTAGTACTTCAGCAAATATAATACTGGTGTACTATTGTCTCTCTGCCCTCCCTAATTTATACTAAGTTATTTATATTGCTTGTACATAGAAAGCTAGCCTGAAGAAGGATATGAAGAGCTTTAACAGTGGGTAAAACAAACACAACTAGGGGGCAATGGATGGAAGTGCAGAAGAACACATTTTGGATACAATAACCAGAGTGAGATATGAAATGAATGGCATACTGTTGGAAAGCACAGGGAAACAGATGTTTCTAGAAGTGGTAGTCAGATATGAATCATCAGAAGTAATTTGGGGAAGTAGCAGCAAAGATTAACAAATGTTGTGCACAATGCAAAGAAGTGTGCTGTGGGGATAAGGCAGTTATCCTGCTGCTTTACAGGACACAATGGTGATACCACTTACAGAATACTGTGCATGGATCAAGAGAACACTGAAAGATAAGGAGACTGGACTGGGCAAGAAGGTGCACAGAGTGATAACCAAGACGGTAAGTAGGAAGGATGGGCTAACATATGAAGAAACACTGAGCTGGCCAAGGGTTCACATTCCAGAGGAAAACACGGTAAGATGGAAGATGATCTGAGCACAGTCTTCTATGAGATGTCAGTTGAATACTTTTTGTGTGAAGAGAAAGCATGTAGTGGGAGTTAAGTTCAAGGCCTCACATGTCCTGCTTCACTGACAGAATGCTTGGCCCACAAGAAAGAGTTCCTAGAGGGAAAAGTGGAACACAGATAATAAACCCTACATTCGAACTACCAAATGTCCAAGTTATCTTGAATAAGGTTAATTCTTACTTCATATCTAGTTATAGGTTACTTCATCACTTCTTAAATATCACCTTCCATGTCATCTTCTATCCTTGACGACTAATCTTAGTGCCTCCGCCAACAACTAATTAACACAAATATTTCTGTATTAGGTAACCTCGATTATCCATCAACTAGCTAGCAGACCTATACCACAAATGGTAACCATGTACATCACTTCCCTGATTTTATAAAAGCTAATTCCCTTGCATAAATGGTACAACTTCTTCCTAGGACACAATATCCAAGACCTTGCCCTGATCAACATAGCCCTTCATACACTCCTCCCTGCATCTCATCTTCCCTTGTTAAATCAGGGTATAATACATCAAATTCTGTTGTAAAACTGGTGGTACTGTCTCTGCAAATACTTTTCTGTTCAGGGACTTCTATAAAGCTAAGCTACTACAATTCCTTAATGAACTGAGGGAATTCATATACAATCCCCCATCATCATCATCATCATCATCATCATCATCATCATCATCATCACCCCCCTTTTTCCCATTTTTCTACATGGGGTCAGTCGCCAACTCTCTTGATACAGTGCCACACTCCTGCCTTCTTCAACACTCATGCCCGACTGTCACAAATCTTCTTTCACACAATCCATCCACCTCTTTGCAGGACGTCCTCGCTTCCTCTTACCTTCTTCCTGTCTGTTCCAAATCTTCCTCACCAGATTGTCTTCTGCTTTTCTACACATGTGCCCAAACCAACACAATCTATTCTCTTTGATCTTTTCTGCAATTGGAGCTACTTTGGCTTCTGCTCTTATGTCCTCATTTCTTCGTCTGTCCCACAGTGTGCATCCTATCACCTTTCTCAGGCACTTCATTTCCATCACCTCTAGCTTCTTCAACTGTTTTGCCTTTACTGCCCAGGTTTTTGTACCATACAGTAGTACTGGTCACACCACTGTCTAGTACACCTTACGTTTCAGCTTCTCTGGCATTCTCCTGTCATAGACTACACCTGATACTCTATGCCAGTTGGCTGCAGCCCCTCTGATTCTAGCTTTGGCCTCTTCATTCAGGCTACCCTTCTCCTCAACTACTCCTCCCAAATACTTGAAGCTGTTTACCTGTTCCACTATCATCCCTTCTATCTCCATTCTCAGCTTCTTCTGATTTCCCCAGTTTGCTGCCATTACTACCATCTTATCTGTGCTTAGTTTTATCCCATTTGCCTTCAGATTTGCATTCCATTCTCCTATCCTTTGCTGAAGTTCTAGCTCAGAATCTGCCTGTATGCCACATCGTCTGCATACAGCAGCTTTGTTGATCCGTCCCCACCAACCTGTTTGCTAATGTAGTCCATCACCAGTATGAACAGCAGTGGGCTCAGAGCTGAACTTTGATGTACACCCACACCCACTGGGAGCCTCTCTGTGAGGCCGAACACTGTTCATACATGAGTCATTGGGTCCTTGCACATAGCCTTCACTAATTCTACCAATATTTCTGGGACTTCAAACCACCACAGTACTGCCTGGATCAGCTTTCTTGGGACCTTGTCATATGCTTTCTCCAAGTCTAGGAATGCCCAGTTGGACTCTCTCCTCATCTCTAGCTTTTTCTCAAGTATCTGTCTCAATGCAAACATTGGGTCAACTGTGCTGCATCCTGATCTGAATCCAAGCTGCTCATCTCCCATCTTACATTCTACTACTCTGTGTACCCATTTATCAGTCACCCTCTCCAGAACATTCATGCAATGTGATAGGAGTCTGATGCCTCTGTACTGTCCACAGTTGTAGATGTCCCCTTTGCTCTTGTACACTGGCATGGGTATGCTTATTCTCCAGTCATCTGGGATACGCCCTTCTCTCCACACTGCTATTAGCACCTTCAAGAGCCATTTCTCCCCTATCGCACCCAGCTTCTTTATGATATCTGCTGTGACCTCATCTGAGCCTGCTGCTTTCCCTGACTTCATCTTCCTTAGTGCTGTTCTTATTTCTTCTAGGGTGGGGCCCTCTTCTTCTCTCATCATAGACTGTTTCTGGGGCAGTACAGCTTCTGTGGGGTTTTCTTCATTCAGAAGCTGCTGGAAATACTCCTTCCATCTGCCTTTGATTGCTTGCCGACTGGTGATTCAGTCATACAATCCACTATCACTAGACACTATTTTAAATATGGCCTCCACCGCCTCTTTCTACTCACCCTTAAATAGCTGTATTAATGTCAGGCCTTACCTGTTCCAAATATATGGCTCAGTTTAAGCATAATTGCTTATAATGAAATATTTTTATCAATGAACCATACAATATAAGAAATAAGTTACTCAGTACATATAACAGGTCTTAGTCTATTCAACAAAAGAGAATATTGAAGCAGGATGCAAAAACTTAAAGCAATCTTTAGGAGGTTGAAAGCTGAATATGCATTTAAAATAGTCACTTCTACCAAAAGTATTTATAAATATTTTTTATCAGAAGTTAAAAGCTAATACTCAAAAAGACTCAGTGCTTGTTCAAAGCAATACTATCCATTTAAACTCCTTGGAAATAGCTTGGCTGATAAATTCAGTGTGAACTTTACACCACCCTCACTTATAATTGTTACCTTATATCTTCAGTTCTAGCGCCCCCCCCCCCCCCACATCATCACAAACCAAGTCCTCATGGCCATCTCAAAAGTAAAGTACACCGCATCAATGTGCCCTGACAATATACTGGCTGCCTAATTATTAGTACCAAATATGATATATCTGAGCCCCTACTTAATCTGTTTAACTTAAGCTATCCATAGGATATAGGTGCTCCCCCACTTACAAATAGGTTGCGTTCATGGGGGGTTGTTGTAAATCGAACATGTTCATAAGTCCAACACACCCTTGATGATTAATGGAATGTATGTAATAACTTAGAGATTGCTATACCTCAGAATAAAACTGACCTTGGGACTTCTGTAAAAATGTTAACATTTTCTATCTCCCCGTTCCCTGGATTACATTTGTGATCCTTGTAACTTCAGTGGGAACCCAAATTCTTTCTTTCAGATGAACTACAAAAGGCCATTGCCTGTTTTAATGTTTTCGGTACGGAAGTATGGCAGTTACAATGAACACACACGCAGCTTTAAGAGAATACAGCTTAAAAACAAAAAAAAATCTGAAGTAAAATAGAGATCAGCCAGTTCAATTCACTTTGTGGTGTTACAGAAAGCAACTTTAGATACACCAAATTCAGTCAAGAAGACATATGGAAGAAACCACAAATCAGTTTTAGGAAGTAGTCCTTAAAAACATATGGCTTATCAAAAACAGAAACTGGATGAAAAAAAGTACATATTTACACATTTCACACCATATTACATTATAAATTTGCCAAATCAATATGAACACTGGACATTCCACTTAACATTTTATTTGCTGAATCTCCAGTTCTTCACAGTGAAGAAGCAACATCAAAGGAATGTCATGGTTACCAAATTAGCACCTACATATTTCTGTGTATCTATCTGGAGCTAGATAGATTGACAGAAAGACAGACATATAAATATGTGCTAAAAAGACAGGTTTGTCTCCCAGAGGCTGCCCCATCTCTGGAACAGACTTTCCATACACATCAAACAGAGCATCTCGCTGACCCTCTTCAAGCGCAACCTTGATGAATGAATGGGAAACCACAAATTTGTCCCAGGGGTTCCACCTGTGTCCCTCATTGACAGGGGCAACATGTGCTGACAGAGGTTTAATTTTTGGGGATAAACTCTTGGATAGGCTTGTAAGGGCCCCAAGGCCATTAGCCTAGTAACAACCTCCTATGATCCTATGAATATATATATATATATATATATATATATATATATATATATATATATATATATATTTTTTTTTTTTTTTGGACAGCTACACACACATACACACACACACACACACACACACACACACACACATATATATATATATATATATATATATATATATATATATATATATATATATATATATATAGGTTCATAGGTTGGTACTAGGCTATCAGCCTTAGGGCCTTTACAAGCCTAGCCATAACAATTCCCCTGGATATTTCTTCTCACAATATTTATTCCCCTGGACCCCTGTCTAGCAGGGCGACTAACGTGATCCCCGGGGTGAATTTCCTATATCCCATCCAATCGTCAAGGTTCCTTTTGAAGAGCACCAAAGAGGCGCTCTGCTTGACATGTATGGGCAGTCTATTCCAGAGTATGGGGAGTCTCTCGGTCAGGAACCTATCCCTCCAGCATGTTTTGTTCATTGTGATGACAAGGTTTAGATCCCTGGAGCGTGTGGCTCTGAGGGATTGGGATTTCTTTAAGTGGAGCATGTCCAACAGCTCAGGGTTTGACATGGCCTTGTATGTTAAGCAGAGATCGCCTCTGAGTAGATGATATGCCACAGATGACTGCAAACTGGGAGCCATTATTGAATCCCCAAATTATGTGGATATTCTACAAAAGTGCCTTACAGAAACAGATGGTTGGTGCCAGAGCCATGGGCTAAAGCTTAATGCCAAGAAATGTATAGTTATCCCCTTTGGGAAAAAACATGTACCCATGAATTACCACATAGGTGGCAGTACACTAAACACCGAAAGTGTGATGAGAGACTTAGGGACACAGGTGGACAGTGGTCTCACGTTCGATAACCACATCGCCACAACAGTCAGGAAATCCTTCTATGAGTTTTTTTAGATGGTCAGTATAGGGCATCTGCTTTAGGCCTGTGATTCTTTTAGTGAGGTATTTCTGTGGCCTTTCCAGCTGTTGCAGATGTCTTGTGAGGTACATACCAAACAGAGCTTTGTACTCTATAATGGGTCTAATGAGGGATGAGTACAGTGGGACAATGACCTTTTTTCTGGATGAGAAGCCCTTAGCGATGAGGTGTGCCATATAGAAGTATTTCCTGACTGTTGTGGCGATGTGGTTATCGAACGTGAGACCACTATCCACCTGTGTCCCTAAGTCTCTCATCACACTTTCGTTGTTTAGTGTTCTGCCACCTATGTGGTAATTCATGGGTACATGTTTTTTCCCAAAGGGGATAACTATACATTTCTTGGCATTAAGCTTGAGCCCATGGCTCTGGCACCAACCATCTGTTTCTGTAAGGCACTTTTGTAGAATATCCACATAATTTGGGGATTCAATAATGGCTCCCAGTTTGCAGTCATCTGTGAACTTTGTTAGCCAGAGTCTCTTAGTGTTTGCCTGTACTTCAGAGAAGTAGAAGCCAAACAAGAGCGGTCCCAGGACTGAACCCTGAGGTACTCCACTTGTTACTTGTCTGGAGCTAGATTTGGAGTCTGCTACTTTTACAGTCTGGGTTCTATTAGTAAGCCAGTTGGCAAACCATCGAGTGACGTAGGGATTTATGCCCAGCTTAGTAAGTTTATCAATTACTCCAGAATGGGGGGATGGTGTTGAAGGCCTTGGCGAGGTCCAGATAGGCTGTGTGGACCGCCTTACCCTCGTCCATAGCTCTGGAGACTGATTTGAAGAAGTCAATCAGGTTCAGGAGACAAGATCGTCCCTTCACGAACCCAAACTGGGTGGGGTCCAGTGATTGAAGGTTGCCAATGTCTTTGTTTATAAGTTCCATGTAATGCGTTCCATGCCTTTGCAGATCAGGCTCGTCAGACTGATGGGACGGTAGTTCCCGGGATCCAAGGTGGATCCCCCCCTTGTGGAGTGGGATAACTGTAGCTGTGCGCCACTTAGTGGGCACAAAGCCTGAGGTGAGGCTATGATTAAACTTGGCACTTAGGTGAGGTACCAGTTCATTTTGTAGTTCATGTAGTACACAGCCCGGGATGTCATCTGGTCCCATGGATGCAGTAGTCTTAGCTTTGGAGAGTGTGGTTTCTACCTGTGTGGCCATGATTACCAGAATTTGGCAATCTTTTGGTATTGAGATGGGCCCTTTAGGGGGTGAGAGGGGGGTGAAGTTTGCACTAAATCGATTTGCCAGGATATTGGCAATATCCTTGGGATCAGTATATTTAATGCCATTCTGTTGTAGCTCAGAGCATATCTGAGCATTGCCATTTAGATTCTTGACATAACTATAGAATGCCTTGTGGATGTCTTTGGGATTTTTGGCAATTTTATTTTCGTAACTAGCTTTGGAGGATTTTATGAGGGATCTCAGCTTCTTACTGAGGCTGGTAAGGGAGTTTTTTGCATCCTGAGATTTACCTCTTTTCTGCAACAGTTTCTTTCTTCTGTTGTATAGTTTGTTTATGGCAGGGGACCACCAGATTGGCTTCCGTTTTTTGATTGAGAGCGTCTTGATTCTATTGATTCAATTCATGCACGAGTGGATGTGCTCGTACAGTGCCTTAGTGTAGGATTCAGCAGTCAAACTTTCCATTCCCGTCTGCATGGGTGTCATGAAGTTTGTCACTTCTGACTTGAGTAGCATGAAGTTGGCTTTGGAGAAGTTTTTTACAGAGGCTTCCTTACTGGGGGGTGGGGGTGGGATGTGGAGGTCAAGGGTGATTTGCTTATGATATATATATATATATATATATATATATATATATATATATATATATATATAAATATAAATATATATATATAAATATATATACATATATATATATATATATATATATATATATATATATATATATATATACATATATATATATATATATATATATATATGTGTGTGTGTGTATGTGTGTGTGTATATGAGCGATTGAACTTCAGAACTGATGCAGTATTTAAATTTTGGGCTTACAAACACGTATGTAAGTCTGAAATTTCATAAGTTGAAAGGGTGTAAGTAGGACAGCACCTGTATATTTCCAGTGTTTGGAAAACAGTCATTATAATGGTATCACATAAAGGAGGTTCTACCTCTGACACTAGTAATTACACACTCAGATTCACCAGTCTTGTATTTAATGCTATGGAATGTATCATTTTGATCTTATAAATTTAAATATTGGAAACCTCTTGGCCCCAGGCCTAATTCAATTTGTTTTTGGAAAAGGCAGATGCTGCTCCTCATCCTTGTTAACCTTAACTAAAAAAATCACTGAGGCAGTAGATGTTGATCATGCTGTACACCAAGCATATTTTGAGACAGCCAATGCAGGCATTATTGACAAACATTAAATTAAATATAAATCCGTATATTATGTGTTGCAAAATAAACTTGATGACTGACAGAACACATACAGTGAGTGTTGCCAGTGCTTTCTCTGTGACAAAAAAATGTTGCCAGTGGAGTCCCACAACATTCTGTGTTGGACTTGTCCTCTTTGGCTTTTATTTTTCATACCTCTAAGCTAGCACCTATAGTCTGTTTACCTATAGTTGTTGATAACAATAAAATGTGTATCATCACTCAATTGCCCATTGAAACTGATTTAATCCAGCAAGAATTAGGCCATCCGAATAGTAGATGTAATAATAATTGTCTCAGACTAAACACAAAAACTGTAGTAATGTCAAATCAGCTAAACAAAACAGTTCCAACCTCATATCACAATGATGATACACCTTTTCCAACTGACACAGTTATCAAAGATCTGGGTTTACTTTCATTAACTACCTCTTTCATTATACTAGTTATACAACATAATGTAACCTTTGGCATGAACCTTTCAAATCAGATCACAGAAAACATGAGACCTCAGAGATTCCTAACCAAAAAGATCACAGGCCTCAGGTTTCTCAGTTAACCCCGAGAGAATAGCAGCCCTTTCACTTTACTCAGTCTTCTATCATTTCCACTGAGGTACCTGCATTTAGCTTATCTTGCCATGAATGACCCTGCCATCCTTGACCTTCTGTACATATGCAGGGCAAACGATTCCTCAAATACCCACACCAATGACCTAAATATTCATCACAACTTAAAGACAAGTCAGAGTACTAAATTCATATCAAAGTGTATCCCTCCACATTTTCAATAAATTGCACTACATATCAAATGATGTGGTTCCTGGCCATAATTAAAATTAATCTTGACAATGGGATGTGTAGTCACAAATCCTCCCTGTGTCACTGTTAACTAGCCCTCCTTGAGGAGAAAGGAACTACTGAACTAGGGTCTCATTTGGCTGGGCACATCACAGTCTAAAATTTGACTGCTTAGTATCTACCTATAAAAAAAACTATGACCACCTGAAGGATTTAAGACAGCATGGGATAAATGGAGGAAAAGAAAGACTGGAGAGCAGATGTGTGCAGCTGGTTGCAACATTTGGGCAAATCCAGCAGCACTGTCAACAAAATCATATGCAGCTATAGACTGAACACCCAGTATACTTCCATAGCATTGCACATCTACACTAAAATAGTCTACTCATCACAGGTTAAGCTCAAGTCCTGTGTACATACAATGCATATCCAAGAATTTGTTGCAAGCAATACAAAAGATGAAGGAATCAGATCTGTAAGAGGAGAACAGAGACTGATATTTTAGTGGAACCTGTTCTGAAGCATACTGATGTGCTTTGAACTGATCTATATTTCGACATAAGCTCTGCTATGAATTGTATCGTAGAAGAAGAGCAGAGGTCTGCTAGGCTGTGGTTCTGAAAGCCATGCAATTCAGATATAGAACCATGTGGCTACTAATACATGATCAGTGCTTCATAGAAGGATATGTATGGCATACTAAGCTAGATGTGACAGCAACATACTCACAGTACTATACAATCAAAGCTCAGTGCTGTGGGGGGGGGGGGACTTGGCAGGTTGCTGATTGTGGTGGCCTCTGCATTCTCCACCATTGTATATGACACAGCATCTGAGCAAAGTATGGCAAACATAAGGCACATAACATGGTAGTTTATGCTCCATCCACCACTTTATATGGAGGACTACCTGAGCAAAGAAGGGACAGCATAAAGGCAGTAAGAAAGGCAGCTCATGTTCCTGCCACCAGTGCACACCAAGTACTACTTGCATGAAGGAGAGTGAAAGTAAGTAAGCACTAGAAGGTAGCTTGTACACTCTCCAACAGTGCATATTAAGAAGCACCTGGGCAAATGGGGATGCACATAATGGTGCACTGTAAGGCAGCCTATACCCCCCCTTGGACTTATAGTTTTCTGAGTACTCTATCACCAATCCAAGTTAGGATGAGGAAACAAAGCACAGAAGCCAGTACACACAATGAATTTACCTAGACCTGAGATCTTAAGCATTGATATATCAGGGAGGGATGCACTGCATGGCAGGCTGTTTTCCCTGATGTTTGGCGCTTTTTAATGCTTGTGCACTGGTAAAAGGAGGGAAAAGATGTAAACCATGGCAGCGTGTACACCATTCCCTGTACAAGTCCATTTAGTGGGGTGCACAAAATGTCTTCCTTATGAATGTCACCATTAGATTGAGTGTTATTTCCCCATTCCAGATTTCCAGATATTATGTGTACTTACTTGTTCTTGTCATTCATTTAATGAGATTGTGAGATCTCAGTTTATGCAGCCACACTGTCCAGCTTTGCATAGTGTTTCCCCTTTCTCCATGATTATGCAACTTCTGAGCAGCATATTTAAGTAAGACGATATGAGGATATAGGGGAGCTTGAAGCGAATTCTAACCCATGTAAAAATATTATGTTACTGTTGTGCTGGTTGGTGTTCTGCATAGTAATGTTTTTGAATGTTTGAGATTTAACAACTACTGGTTGAGGAGGATGTTAAGAATCAGTCTGCAAGTACATCTTAAGATTTCATGATTATGTTCTGCATTTTTACTGAGCTCGCCACCTGTGGAATCTGCTACCGAGTTGACTTCAGGAGTGCCCATCTTTGGCTGGCTTCTGGGGGCCGTTATAACTTGCCCCTTTGAAATGGCCTTTGATGGGGTAGGATGATTATACCTTTTGCAGTATTTTTCTGCTACTATTTCTGTTCAACCAATTTTATTGTTTATTTGTTGTAGAGTATAATGGGTCAGTCTGACTTGATGTTAAGGTGTTTTGGGCAAAGACATCTAAATAAAAATGAAGCTGAAGTTGAAATTATTCTTACAGGGAAGCATTCGCAACTGCAGTGGAAATCTATAGCAGAAATGGATGTGGATACTCAAGTGAGTGCTTGCTGTGCTACCCAGAGACCTCCACCCACACACAGTGTGTGTGTATGTGCACACTCAAATTAGCAAATGTGTTTTACACACTGCTGCTCTACACAGTCCTATATTACTGGCCTATACAGTTCCACACAGCAAATATAAAGCACAGGTTTTGCCACGCTCTCCTCCATATCAGAATCTCTACATATATTATCTCCAAGGTTGCATCATTTCACAGAAAAGAAAAACATACCTACCACATTTTTCTGATGAGCTACAACCTTAGCGGTAGTATATTTAGGAGCAGAAGTGGAGCCCTGTAAACCATGATATCTCTGACCACGCCTGTTTGACTATCCCATGGCAGAAAAGAATAACTACTGTGATACCTCAGAGGTTAGTGCTCGGACCTCTGATCATCTCCCTACTCATTAACCATCTTCCCTATGATACCCGAAACATCAACTGTACTGTTTATACAGATGACATTGTGTTTATAAGAGATCACAGTGATATCAACACATTGAACAAGTCATTTGAAAATAACTTTATTCAAATTTGGATTTGGTTCAATGCTAAGAAGCTGTTAATACAAAAAATTCTCAGTAATGGTACTTCAAATACAAAAAATACTAGCTCAAAGTAAGTCAGTAGACATCAAAGATTCAGATTGCATACCCATTCTTACAACAGATGCACAAGGAGTTTGGAGGATTATTTAAAATTACAGGTTAACCTTTACCCTGCATGTAGGACAACAGGTAAATAAAATCCTAAGGCAGCTGGAGGTAGTCTCTACTACATCTCTAACCTTCTCACACCAAAAGCACACTTCTGCTTAGACAAAAAATATTCTTATCCTACATATTGAGTATATGTTACTTCTTATCATACTGAATTTCTAACAAAATACTGCAACATTAGAAGCAATAGAAAATAAAATATTTTGGATATGTACACTTGTCAACTAAATGAGCATCCCTGCACTACAATGCAAAGAGCTAAGTGGTTACCAGTGTAAGCTGGAGTTCATGTTTTTTTTAAATGCACCTACATATACACTAATAAATGAAGGCTACTAGTCACCAATGAAGACAACATTACTAGTCAGCAGTACAAATTACAACTTAAGAGGACATCCATACAGACCTGCATATAGTCTGGCAACAAGAGAAAGAACATAGCGTAAAATAACCCTTACGGTATGAAACACATTGCTAAACAAACTGCATAGGGCCAACAAAGCCACACACTTTAGGAAGCTACAAAAGAATGCCTTACAAAGAAGTATAAGAGCAACTGCTTTATAGACACAGGATCCCTATAGCTAATAAGAGTCTACACTCTTATACAAATTCTCTTGTCAATGTGCAACCAGTAATACATAACAGCATCCATGTAAATTTAGCTGCATAAGTATCCCTCCTCTTGCTTATACTAGGGACACTCTGTAATTGTAATTAAATCTGAATGTGGGATAAAGTATAGCTGCATAAGTCGTACTTACTTGTAAAAGTAGATGTTCAAATTCCTTACAGCCTCAGTGACATTTTGGGTTATCTACCAAGAAAACCCACTACTGGCCAAGTTTCAAAAGCTCTGACTGCCCTCCCTCTCTTCCTGTGACAGCTGATTGGCTGAGCATATCCAAAAGGGAAGCCTTCAGGTGTCACAGGAAGTGAGCGTTTAGTCTTTTTGTGCATTCTGAAGAAGAAACTCCTCTGACTCTTCATAGGATCCAGTGCTAATTTCTCCTTCTTCCTGCTCATATAAGCCCCATTTGTAGACTCTTTTCCTCTCATTTTATTGTTAGATTTATTATTCCCGTTCTATGTTTATGTTTATTTAAAAAATATATGTATGTTAATATTTTATTTCTGTCAGTAATTCCTGTGGAAATTTCTGCCTGTAGCACAGCTTACTTTGGCTTCTACCTTGACAAATGCTTGTTTTTACTGTTTCTGCGGAAACCTTCAATATCTTAGACGTGCAGTGTGTATGTGTGCTGTTAGACACTACGGGCAGTAAGGACCACAAATTAACTGCATCATCTCTACTGTCGTTACTCTGCATTATTTTCATGTTTTGACAGGAAAGTATTGCAGAACTTGCATTTTTTCCAGCATTTATATATTATTTATTATATGACCATAGTGATAAGTACAAGATCATAATCATACCTACAGTTCAAGGAAGTGCTGAAGCTCATCAGCACTCCCTACTCATTCGAAGGTCTTAAGGAAATCACAAACATTACTTTAATATAAAGCTTCATTCAACCTTGAAAGCATAACATAAGTATGGTGATCCTTAACTACCTAATTATAACAGAGCTCCAGAAATTTATTTATTTTATGTATTTATTGAAATTTAGTGACCAGGAAAGTCCTACTGGGTCAGGAACCCATTTTCAATGGAGACCCGCAGAGAAAAGCTCCACACAAATACAGCCATTTATTAGATTTTTACAGATAGGTATACAATTTAAAGTTCCAAAAACATATACATTTAAAAGTTTTCACAGATATGTATATTTGTAGACATAACACAATTTATATCTTGTAGATGGATCACAATTTACAGTAGTCTGTCTACAGTTCAGTCTAAAATTCCCAGTTAAAATTATAAATTAGTAGAAGAACACACAAAAATAAGCAAAACATAATATTTAGTAGTTTTCATGTAAAAAATAGAAAGTTTAAGTATGGCTTGTAAGACAGAGGGAGAGAGTATGATAGCTGAAGATAGGAGTATATTTCCAGTTTCAATATTGAAACATTTAACTCCCTACTAATCACACATCAACTGGTCAGTCCTCCTACAACTCCCTCTCAATGAAGCTGTACTGAAATTTAACCAGATATTTCTGGACATTCTCAACTACCTTGCCCATCCTAGAAAAATCAGAACAAAAGCTAACTACACTCCCTGGTTAACTAAAGAAACCCGATCCCTTATGCATAAAAGAGATAGTGCACGGAAAGCTTGGGTTAAAAACAAAACACTATCTCTACTCCAAAACTATAAACAACCCAGGAATCTCGGCAAAAAAAAATAATCAACAATGATAAGAAAACTTTCTACTCCTCAGCCCAATTCAACAGAAAATCTAATCCACAAAAAAGCTGGTCTACTATAAACAACATTCTTCATCCAAGAAATCCTTCCACACCCTCCCCATTCCCTAACAATCCCCACATGAAACTGCCTCCCTCCTCAACAACTTCTTCATTGATACTATTCAAAAACTAACCCATACCAGTCATAACCCAAACCCCCCACTCACCTCTCCTATTCTACAAAGTAGACCCCTTTTCTCTCACAAACCCATCTCTACTACCTATATCAGGTCCCTACTTCTCAAACTCAAGCCTTGCTCTCCCCTCTGCAGACGACCTTCCTCCCACCATCCTCAAACTTGACGCTGAATCCATTGCCTATCCTATTACTCTACTAATCAAGAGATCCATACAAGAGGCCACAGTTCCAGATATATGGAAATCCTTATACACTGTCCCATTACACAAAGGTGGAAATTCTACTGATCCATCTAACTATAGGACCATCACTATACTTTCACCTCTATAAAAACTACTCAGAAAATGCATCCACACTCAACTCATGGATTTTCTTTTCCAGGAAAACTTACTAACACCCACACAGCATGGCTTCAGGCCATACCATAGTACTAACACTGCACTATTATATTTTACCCACACAGTAGCTGAGGTCAGAGATAACAATTAATTTGTATACTGCCTTTTCCTTGACCTCTCCAAGGCCTTTGACACTGTCTCTCACCCTTTACTTCTGTCAAAACTTTCCACTCTCAACATCTCTCAACCCACTCCTGACTGGTTTGCAAGTTACTGTTCCAACAGGCAGCAATCAGTCAGATGGCTTACTTCCTGTTCCTCCTTCCTACCCATCAAAACTGGCATCCCCCAAGGATCCATTCTTGGTCCTCTACTCTTCAATAGCTTCACAAATTACCTCCACACTGCCTGCTCACAATCCTCAATTATACAATATGCTGGTAACTCAACATTCATAACCATCTCAAACACCATCACTGACCTCCACACACTTACCCAAAACTCTTTCCTTTCCACTGAAAATGGCTCTCTGCCAATCATCTCATCATAAATCCAAAAAAAGACTTATTATTTCTCTCCAGACCCCTCACATACCATAAATCTACCTTTGTCATTACATCCCTTGACTCAACTGCCATTATAGCTGACCCCACATACTAAACTTTTAGGTACCATTATTGATGATCACCTGAAATTTAACCTGCACATCCAACACTGTATTTAAAAAAAAACACCAAAAACTAGGACTATTATACAGAAATAGAAAATTCCTTACCCCGACACAAAACTCTCACTGGCTCAAACACTACTTCTCCCCTCCCTTCTCTATGCAGCCCCTATCCTTACTAATATCCAGACCACACTTTTAACTAAATTAGAACAAACATACATCAAAATAACTCGCTTTGCTACTAACTTACCATATAACTCACACCACTGCTTTTCTCTCAACAAGCTCCAATGGCTAGAATTTCCCCAACAACTCCAACTAACTCAATTTAGAGTCCTCCACACCATTTTGAACAAACCCACAGCCTGCCCCTCTCTACCTTCCTTCACTACATATTACAATCCCATCCGTTCTCTCCGTACATCCAATCAACAACTCCTGGCCATCTATAAACCCAACAAAAACAAAGGAAAACTTCTCTACAAATACACTGTAGCCCAAGCCTGGAACAAACATCCCGCATACTTCAAAAAAGGGCTAAAACAATTTCTACTTGACTCCTGGTCCTGCCACTGTCATGACCCTACTTAATTTACTAACACTTTCTACTCAACCAACTATACCTTCATGCATCTCACCTACTCCTATACTGTATTTTACTGCCACCCCTTGTCCTTTTCTCCCTACTCAACATATTAGACTACTATAACCCTCATATTTATTGTTTAAACTTGCCTCACCTAACACCATCTCTTTACTCTTTACAATCCTCCTGTTCTCCTACCTCCTCCTTCATCTCTCTCCTACCTTCAAAAAAATACTTTTATATGTATATTTCTACCATTATGATACTGCTTAGTATTTTTAGTTTTACTACATTCTGTAAATAATTATGTAATTTTTACTGTCTGTAAATAATTATGTCACTATACTAGAGCTTTTCTCCTTGGGTCTCCACTGCAAATGGGCTTTTTTAGCTTAGCTGGACTAACCTGGTTAACAAATGTCAAGTAAATAAATAAATAAATAAATAAATAAAATAAAAAATATGTACGGATAGAAAAAGATGATGCATGGGTTAAGATGACTAGGATGATGGATACTTGAAAGGTATAGGAGTAAAGTATTATGAGAGATTTACCAAAGAGAAGCAGGTGTAGTAGAAATCAGATATTAATAGAAGCTCGGGAAGAACTGGAAAGCAGGGAAAAGAAACAGATAGGTGATAGGACAGGGGAACAGTGCGAGTGATGGAGGGTAAAGGATAAGCAGCAAGAGAGGGTGAAAGAGGTGGACAAGGGCGATAGGAGTTTAAGTATGGTAGTTTATAGTTAAGGAGCACAAACAGATGTGAGTGTTGAGAAAGTGATTTTTTTAGTGTAAGTTTGAAAGTCTTAAAGGAATGTAAGGCACTGATATTTGGAGACAGGACATTCCATAGTTTTGCAATGGTATAGAAGTAGAGACTGTGATTGGCTCTTTTATTAGGTTTGTATATATTTAAAAGCTGTTTATTCTTGGAGCAGAGAGTTCTAGAAGGAGTACAGGACTGTAAGATAGGTTTTAAGGCAGGGAAACTGTCTGGTTTATATATTATTTTGTGTGCAAGAGATAGTTGTACAAAATTAAGGTGATGGAGTAATTCTAGCCAGTTTAGTTCATTAAGGGCATAACAGTGATGTGTATGGTAAGATGTACCGGCTACAAATTTTGCTATTTTGTAATAGCATGACTGAAGCTTATTTTTGAGGGAATATGAAGATTGGTGAGAATGGGGGCCCCATACAGGGAGGAGAGCAAGAATGTATTAGCAAGTGTTTTTTGGTTAGATTGTCTATGAACTTTGTGTCTATAAAGTTGTTCAGTTTGAAATGTTTTGTTTTTTTTGGATGGCATGAAGTATATGTTGTTTGAAGGTGACTTTATCATGTATGGTTATACTCAGTAATTTTGCCTGAGTTACAATTTCTATTTCTGTATTATTTTGTGAGTGCATTTTAAAGTCATGTAGAAGTGGTTTTGGTGTGAACAATAAAAGTTTGGTTTCATTAGGATTAAGTAGTAATTGTGCTTCATTTAGCCAGGTTTTAATACAGGTGAAGGTGCCACATCTTGTGTTATTTTTAGGAGATGTTGAAATTTATTGGATGAGGAGATAATGGTAGAATCATCAGCATACTGAATGAGTGTACTTTGAAGGGAAGCGGGATGGAGGTTATTAATGAAAATATTGAAAACTATGGGTCCGAGTAGGGATCCTTAGGGGACTCCTGTTTTGTTAAACTGGTATTGTGACATACTAGTTTGCCACCTAACACACTGCTGTCTATGGATTAAATAAATAGAAAACCATTTTTGGGTAGGTTGAGAGTATCCTAGTGTAGATAGTTGTTGTAATAGTTTATGATGTAATACTATATCAAAGCCTCTGATAGATCTAAAAGGATTACAGAAGTTAATAGGCCAGCGTCAATGGCTTTGTTCACAGTTTCTGTGAAGGATAGTAGTACAGTGGTTGTGCCATGTGCTGGTCAAAAACCATGTTGAGTAGGTGCAAGGAGATTGTTATCTGAGAGTTGCTTCAGTAGTTGTATGTGTATACATTTTTCCAGTAAAGGAGAGAGGATAGAGATGGGTCGATAATTTGTTAATTCATTGTTTTTTCCACCCTTGTGCAAGGGGATTATGATAGATTTTTTCCAGAGTGTAGGAACTTCAGATTCTGTGATGGATCTATTTATCAGGATGCTAACTGGATAGGTTATTGAATCAGTGACAAGTTTTAAATATTCTGATGGAAGTTTATCAGCAGAGAGGGCGCAAGGTTTTAGTTTAAGAAGAAGTTTGTGTATTAGTGAAGTGGGAACAGGTTGTAGAGAGAAAATAGGAGATGC
Source organism: Protopterus annectens (assembly GCF_019279795.1). Lineage (NCBI taxonomy): Eukaryota > Metazoa > Chordata > Ceratodontiformes > Protopteridae > Protopterus > Protopterus annectens. The sequence continues at coordinate 332,041,616 of NC_056729.1, read as the reverse complement.
AGAGGTAGCTGTAGAAGTTTCCTGGTAAGAGGAGGTGTTAATGTTGTATTTTTTAGCTGATTCCTGAGATGGCAGAATATGATTTGTTGTATGGTTGGAGATAGTATTGGGTGTAGAATTGTTTACTAGTTTAAAAATACTATAGTTGAAGTGGGAATCAAATGTGTTAGCTATTACCGATAGATCTTTATTTAGGGCTGGAGAAGGATTTTGTGTGGACCCAGGAGAGAGGAGTGCTGAGACGGTTTTCCAAAATTTTTTTTGGTTATTGGTTTGGCTGGATATATGTTGACAGAAGTAATCTTTTTTATCAGCAATGACTAGTTTTATTTTTGCTTTATTTTGTAGTTCTTTATATTTAAGTAAATTGATTTCATATTTGTTCTAATGACAGTTTTTCCAAGCTCAATCTCTAGTTTGTAGTAATTGGTTTGTGGCTTTAGTTAGCCAGGGTGCATGGTTTATTTCTGTTATTTTGGTTCGAAGAGGGGCTAAGCTATTAAGGGTGTCTAAGAAGACTTTGTTGCAGTGGCTTATGGTATCGTCAAGTGGTAATGTTTTTAATAAAGACCAGCTTATACTTTTTAAGATGTCGTTAAATAGTTTCACGTTGAATTTGGTTAAATTTCTTGTAGTTTTAGAGGTAGGTGGTTTAGGTTCCTGTGGCGAAGTCCTGTAAGTATATGCTAGTAGGTGGTAACGTAAGGTATTTGGGAGTGTGCTTGAATTGGAATATTTATGGGGATCTGATACCAGGGTCCAATCTAAGGTAGCACCTAGGTGATTGTTTTTTGCATTCTAGTACAGGTGGAGATAAGCTGTGTAAAACTTTGAAGGTTTATGCTATTTATTGGGAGTCAGTGAGGAATTTTTGCCAACTGATACTTGTGTCACCCATGATAACAGTTTCATTGGTAATATTTTTAGTAGTCCAGGACTGGAAGTCTTCTAATATGGGAATATTTTGGCCAAGGGGTAAATAGACTACTGCTATGCGTATTTGTTTAGAATTATTTACTCATAAAGATGCCAGGACAATCTCTGCATTACTGAAGGATGGAACCAGTTTGGAGTGGGGTGATATTGCAAAGGTGTTATGATAAATTAATGCTATACTGCCTGTTTTTTTTTTTGTTTGTTTTTTTTTGTGGGTTCTGTCATTTCTAAGAATATTATATCTTGGCGGGACTATTTCTGTATCTTTGATGTGTGGTTTTAGCCAAGTTTCAGAAAGTGATACTATATCTGGGGAGTAATGTGTAAGCCATGAGTGAAATTCAGTAATTTTATTGCAGATGCATACATTTAGTGTTAATAATAGCAAATGTTTAGAAAGGGGTGAGTGGGGAGAGATGGGTGAATGCATAGATCCAGGAATGGGGTGAATATCTCCACATTGGGAAAGTTTGAGGAGATGGTTTATGAAATGGTAGAAAAGGGTAGATTTTGCATTATGGTTGGAGATTATGTAGGATATTTGTTTGGGTTTAGTAGTGGTGGAAAGGAATAGGAGTTCAGTAAAGTGAATATGGTTATATTCAATTAGGCTGGCAGTTATATTAGAGAAGCTATCTTTGTGCACTTCAAAAGGTACGGCTTGGGTGGAAGTTTTTACAGGTGTGTGCAGGTGTTGCAGTGCATTTGAGGGTGGTGACTTGTATTAGTAGGCTTAGAAATGTAATTAGTGATACTGTGAAAATAGTACAATGGAAGGGAGATAGGATAATATTGTCTAATAGGGGAGTGTATTATTTTTGGAGAAAGAGAGAGTAAAAAGAGTGTGGGAAAAACTGCTGAGATACTATTTGTCTGAGTGGGAAATCATGTACTAACATCTGGACTAATGGAGATTTTACAAATGCATCCCGTAACTGTGAAAACTGCTTGTAATCACTATGTCCTAACCTTTTGGCTTCCTGAAAATTCTTGATATACATTAGCACCTTTCTTTTGGCTACCACTTTCATCCCATCTACTAGTTACCATATTTGTTGAAGTTCTTAGCCCTTACTGCAGACCTGTAACCATCTAACCATAACAGGTTTGGGTGCCTCTACAATGGAATGAGGGTACTCCATTATCTTACATTGCTCCACCTGCTGGTCTAGATCAGATACTTTCACAATGTATAACTGATAGATTGCACTCTACAGATTAATCCCAATACAGTTTCCCCTTACACCACACTTCCTGGCTTTTCCTTTCAGATGTCCCTTTGGTAAGAAACTAACTTCCTGCCTTTGGCCCTCCAGGCTACTCTGTACTACAGAAATTGGCATTTAAGTTTGGCTAATTGCTGTGAGAATGTTTTCACACACTATAAATTCTGATAACATATTATAAAAGCACAAGCACATTTTCATAACCAGCATATCATTTCTCTTTTTTAATTTTTCTAAGACTTCTGGGTTTCTAATACAATGATGGGAATGGACCCCATTTCCTAAGTCAAAGTATGATTAAAGTTCATGAAATTAGTATTGTTTGAATCTTTAATGTTAGCCTAAAGTGCTCTTTGTAGCACCTGCAATGTGCCCAGAACTGACTACTGCTGCACTTCATATAGAGTTACATGTATCTGTAACATACCTAAATACGACTGTAAATTCTTTTTTTATGAGACTCATTGCTCCTAGTACTGCTGGAACTATCTGGGTATCCTCCTTCCACACTGCCCTTGTTTCTGCCTGCAAATCCTGGTCTTTTATGATTCTGCATCTCTGCATACATAATACACTGTAATCATGGAGTGTAGCAATTTCACTGATGAATGCTACTTTTGTCTTCTTTTCCTAGACTACTACATCTGATTTTCTCACATCTATTTTTTAAACTGTTGGTAATAGGTGATCCCATGCAATATAAATGTCATCATTTTCTATGATACTTCATGGCTCATGTTTCCAATGCTTCTCAGCTACTTCAACATTATAATGTCTGCACAATTCCCAATGCAAAATTATTGCCACATTATTATTGCTTTCAGTATATAGACCTTGTGCCATTAATGTATCACACCCAACAAGATGTGTAACTGTTTCTATTTCTGTTTTACAAAACCTTCATTTGTCTGTTTTTCCAACATGTTCAGTGAACTTAGTAAACCAACATGTACATAGTCCACTACCCTGGGCTGCCAATATTAACCTTTCTTCTTTTTGGTTTAAATGCACCTCTCCTTAACTATTTCTGCATTAAATCCTGATGCCATGAAGTTGTTCCAGGAGTTTTCTGTACTTGCAACTACATTTATGCAAGTTCCACATTTCCTGCCTTTTTTATCTGATCTTTCACCTTATATTCTTTCTTTTGTTTTTTTGGCACATTCAGTTGCTGACTGATTTTTATTTACTTCTGGTTTGATTTCCATTCCCAGTTGACATCAATATGCTTCTGCTAAACTAACCAGAGAAGTCATCTTAGACTTGTTGTCCCCATGTTTTAAAACTTTCTCTATGTTTGATCTTGTGAGGTCAGCAAATATGTATGCAGTCCTACGACTGCAGATGTATACATGTAATCAGTTTTGAAGAGGCCAACAAATCCTTCAGAATGGGGAATATATAATCTTGGTATGCACTGATTTTTTATAAATCATTTGATAAGCATGAAGCATTTTTCTTGTTTTGCTGTTCAACTGATTCAATATCTTTTGGGGTCAGTCAATCACCCCCAAAACTATAAGTTAAAGTAGGAAGAGCAAACTGGTTTATATCTTGGACTTTGTTCCTAGATGCCAGAGCTGTTTTCCATATTAATTTTAGGCTTCTAAAATATTCCTTACTAAGTTTTATTCACATTTGTTCATGTTTTATTGTTGATCCTTCATCAGTTCCCAAATATTTATACTCTGCCTCTTGATCAAGTTCTTTTATATCACATTCCTGTCTCAAACTGATATTTTCTTGGTGCTGCAGCTTTCCTGCTTTAAAGGTTTATTTTGCACATTTATTAGATCAAATAACACTCTTGTATCATCTGAAAAAAGTTTTGACCACTTACAGTTCTGCTTTCACTTCCTCATCTGATGAACTATATAGTTTTAAATCATCCACAAAGAGAAGATGAGAAGTCTTTACACTGTTGTTTTCTGAAAGCCAAATTGCAGCCATGATCTAATCTACTAAGTAGACATCTTAATGGGTTAAGGCCAAGACAAAAGGACAGCGGTGACAAATAGTCACCCTAGAATATCCCCCTTTGAATTTTTATCCCTGGGATAATAATTTGTCCTTTATCATGTCTTAGGTGCAAAGTGGTTAATTACTATTACATAGTCACTGCAATGTAATCAATGTAGGGTGTACCTTACACATTTGTAAGCACTCTTTTATCCATGAATGCGGGATGCTGTCAAATACTTTTTTGTAGTCTAGCCATGCCAAACTTAGATTCTTCCCCTTTTCCCAGTTCTCCATTATAACTTTAACAAAAATTATCCTTTGTTCCATATGACTGTCTTTTGTTACCCTTTTGCTCTGTTGCCATGATTCAGTTTTCTCCTAAATAACTATAAACTCTGCTGGCATCAATTCCAGTGTATAGTTTATACATCACTGGAAGGCAAGTTATTGGTCTATAGTTTCTAGGATATCTTGCAAATTCACTCTTAAGGAGGAGTACTGTTTTTCCTGTTGTTAACCAGGTTGGCTTCTTTTCAGGGTGCACATATACATAGTTCTTACTCTTGGCTAAATCTTCATGTAAAGATGTTAATACTTTTAGTCAGAAGTTAGGTACTGCATCTGAGTCTGTTTTCTATTTAGGAGCTTTTCTTAGTTTTGTTTCAAATTTTCTGGCTGTTACGTCATCCCATTTCATATGCTATACATTTCAACTTCTTATTCTTTATTTTACTTCTTCCATCCATTCAGTATCATTGTTATGTTCCACAAGATTTTTATAGATATTTATCCAAAATGGGTCTATTTCTTCTTTTTTGATGGTGTTTCCATTCCTTTTGCCTTGTTTCCCTGTTCTCTATAAAACTTTTTGGATCATCAATACATTGCTTATTTTGAACTGTTCCTTTATAGTTATCTGCATATCTTCTAAGTTTTTCTGCCTGTGCTACTATCTTTAGTTAAGTGTATGATAGATCCTGGTCTGTTCTGATACTGTGTGTTGCTTTTATCATGTCTATCTTTCTGAGTATACTTGTTGATATGCTCTTCTGAACTATTCTAACAGCAACACTTCTCTTAATTGCTTTATAGTTTTCGATATTTGATGTTTCCAAGATGGCATTTCATTTCTCCCCTTCCTTTCCCTGTGTTTTGTGGTAAGACTTAATCTGTAATTAATATCAATATAGCTGTATATTAATACATCCTATTTACTTGTTATATTGCACAGATTTCTATGTAACACTCGACTGCTATGTCCATTTGTTTTATGAAACGTCTAACATTTTGCAGCTTATTGACTTTCTGTAGTCTATTAATTTCATTGATCTTGATATACCTGTCCATGTCTATTAAACCAAGCAATTCTTCCCTTAGCTCATTTTCTTTTAAACTAAGGGCACATTCATTGTTCTCCGTTTCCTGCAAGCATTCTACGGAAAGTTACAGAAAATCTTCCTGTGTCATATTTTCTTCAGCTTCATCCTGTGTCATCTGTTGCTCTTTCTTGTGGGAACTCAATGGCCTATCACTCCACAACATTGACACTATTAGAGTTGCCATAGTTTCCTGTTCCTTCCCTTGCTGTGCAACTCCACCTGAACTTTTGTGCTGGTTTTCTACTGAAGGTTCCAGAGTATCTTCATTTGGTAACTGATCAGATGCTTCCTACTCCACTGGTTTCTCATTAATTTGGGGATTCATTATTCATTATTCTATCATGCTGTCATGTTATCAGAGTTAGATTTTCTACACTAAATCTTTCACTTCGCAAGTTGTCCATAACTTCAGTTTCCATTTCTTTAACATCTCCATTACTAACCCTCTTTTCTACTTCCCCCTTTGTTTTCTTATTTTTTGTATTATAAAATTTTCTGTATCTAGATGTGTTTTCCAGTATTTCTCTTTGAACATCGTTGGTGCTGCTCTTTTTGTATTGATTAAGTTTTGCTTTCTCCCTTGCAGATATCTCCTGCTCCTCGTGTTTCTCCTTACTTGGGGGACTTATTATGCCATCATACTCTAGCATAACATGTGTTAGACTTTCTACACTAAATCCTTCACTTTGCAGGTATTCCATAACTTCAGCTTCTATTTTTTAACTTTTATTTCACTAATCTTCTGTTCTGCGTTCCCTTTTGTCATCTTATTTTTTGTATTGTGAAATTTTCCATATCTGGGTGCCTTTGCTTGTATTTCTCTCCAAATAACTTTGGAGCTACTTTCTTGTATTAATTAATTTGGCTTTCTCCTTTGCATACATATTGCACCATATCAGATCTCTCTCATTTTTCCCATGTCCATATATCTTTTTATTCCTTTCAAAAATCTCTCTATTTTCACACTTTCTCAGTCGCTTCTTATTCCAAACAGCCCAAGGTTTCGTGGTGTATATAATATTTTTCACAAGTCTGTTGTATTAATGAACACAGATTTGCATTTGAAGCTTTTGACAGTTTTTCTTGTGCAAGTATTGTTCTTTCCTCTAATCTCTCTCTCTCAATCTTTTTGTATATCTTCTGTCTGGAAATTCTGGGCTTCTTTCATAATAGTAACAAAACATAATATATCTCTAATCCTCAAAAGTCCACTCATGTTTGTGGCACTTTTTTGGCCGGTCAGTTTGTGTGATTTTTGTGGACTACTACTTCCTTTTACAACAGGGACCATCCTCACCCTGAGCCTGGCCTAATCCCATTTCCGTGCCTTGAGGATTCTTCTACACTGTCATTTGTTTCCAGTCCTAGCACCAGTGTGCCTACCAAAATTGGGAACTTTTTTATCCTGGGACTTGTACACCAAATATATGCTACATAAAATACAGTCTATATATCAGTGTTGCCTTTTTTTGTTTTAAAACAAGAAACATCTTTATTAAATTATCTTGAATGACAAAGGCCATGTTAGATTTACATAAATAACAAATTATAGCGACACAATCTTAGTTGCAAATATTATACATTCCAAACCATGCCAACACAACTGTAGCTGCAAACATTATACATCATTTTTAACATATCCAGTCATTGTTAGTCAACCATTACATCGCTCATTTAAATCCTGCCTTCTTTTCAACCTCGTTCTTCCTCTGTATGTACAGTTCCCATTTTTTCCAATGTAATTTGATCCTACCCTTTTCTAATGATCCCAGTTCTAGTTGTTTAACTCTTTTACTACCTTTACTACTTCTAGTAA
>NC_056729.1:331971797-332026797 GCF_019279795.1 Protopterus annectens | reverse complement strand
CCATTGCTATAGTTGAATGAGCTCATAAAGGTTTCTGTAAGGCAATGCCCGACTGATTATAAATGAAAGAAATACAATTGGCCAAGGTTACTTTGGTGACTGGTTTACCCAATTAAATATCTGAGAAGGTCATATTTCCTGATATCCTTAGTCCTATGATGGTAAAAACGCACCTGATTGTCAACATATAATAAATTTAACAAGTATTCACCTTTGTTCTCAAATTTTGGAAAAAAATACTGGTAAATTGATGGACTGATTGATATTTGTCTTTGATACCACCTTTGGTGAAAAAGATGGATTAGCATGCAGAGATACTGTGTCTTTGTGAAAAATCAAATATGGTGGTTGGGAAGTCAAGGCTTGAATCTCTGAAATTCTTCTTGCAGAAGGTATGGCTACCAAGAAAATAGTTTTTCAAGAAAGGAACTTGAGATCACATTTAGCTGCTGGTTCAAAAGGGGGGGGGGTGTATGATAGCCTGCAGCACCAAATTTAGTCCCAAGGAAGAGTAGGGTCTTTATAAGGGGGCTTTAAAAGAACAGTTCCTGTCAGAAAGGCTTTGCAAAGTTCACATGAAGCAACTGAAAAACCTTGGAAACCACTATGAAAATTGGATATTGCTGCTAATTGGACTTTGATTGCTGAAGACGCCAACCCTTCTTTGAAAAGTTGGGCTAAAAATCAAGAATATCATGAATAGGAGCTGAGATAGGATCAGTGTTATTTTGGACTGCCCACTGAATGAATCTTTTCCATTTACTGGACTATAACTTACATGTAGATGGCTTATGAAAAGACAGGAGTATGTGTAGGATTGGAGAGGAGAATATAGGTTGTCTGGCTATTAATGTAATCGGAGAAACCAGACAGTCAGCCTGAGTTTGGCAAATCTGGGTGAATCATGCCTGTCGGGTGAAACAGGAGGTCTGGAGTTGGATGCAGAATACACTGTTGGTGAAGTAAGTGAGGCCAAAGGAAGGGGAACCAAATGTGTCAAGGTCAACATAGTGCAATGAGAATTACTTTGCTCTTTAACTTAGTTACTTTCTTTAGAAATTTTGGAATTAATGGAGTCAGGAGAAAGGCATAAAGAAGACCAGAGGGCCAATTGTGAAGAAGAGCATCTCTCGGTGACTCCCCTCATGGGGGGATCAGGGTGAAGTAGCTGCTACACTTGTTGTTTAAAGCGGAGGCAAATAGATTGCAGCAAGGCTGACCCCAATGATGGAATATCCTTTCTGTCACATTTTAATTGAGGGACCACTTGTGAGGTAGAAGAATGCACCTGGTCAATTTGTCTATCACACTGGACTTCCCTGGAATATGCATTGCAATGAGAAAGTGATTGGATGAGATCTCCCACTGCCACACTCTGTGAGCTTCTTGACACAAGGGGTAGGATCTGGGTCCCCCTTGTTTGTTGATGTACCACACTACTGACATGTTGTTTGTTTGAACTGTAATCATCCCCAAGAGAAGAGCATCCTGGAAAGTCTGCAACGCTAAGAGCACTGCTCTCATCTCTAGAATGTTGATATGCACGATGGCCTCTGCAGAGGACCAAGTGCCTTGGACTGTTTCCCCAGAAAATGCCCCCACACCACCATAGCTGGGAAGTGTCCATGGTCAGTGTGGCCTTGGGATGGGGGGAAAATAAACAAATGACCTTGTAGAATTTGATCTGACTGAATCCACCATTTGAGATCTTTTTTGCATACACTGGTGATCCTTATCTGAGTCGACATTGGTTGGTGAAGGATAGACCATTGCACTGATAGTAGACATTGCAGAATTCTCATGTGAAATCTAGCCATGCAGGACTAGCGTTATTGCTGCCGCCATGGACCCTAGAGTCTGAAGAACCAGTCATGAGGAGATCTTGTAGCTGTGGATTATTTTCATGACTTGCAATCTGATTGTTTCCACTCTTGAAGGAGGGAATGAGGCTGTTTCTTTTGTGTTGAGAATGCTGAGAATTGCTCCTACAAAGTTTAAACTTTCACTTGGCTCTAAATAGGATTTCTCATAGTTTATAGATATCCCTGGATGTGAACATGTCTGGAGAACGTAGTTTCTTGTTTTCAATAGTTGATGCCTGGTTGAGGGGGAAATGAGCCAGTTGTCTAGATACGGAAACACCCGGAATCCATGCAATCTCAAGTGAGCTGCTATTACTGCCATGCACTTGGCAAACACCCTGGGGGCAGTGGTCACTTGGCAAACACCCTGGGGGCAGTGGTGAGACCAAAGGGCAGAACTCTGAATTAATAATGAATGGCTCCCAGCCAGAAGGGTAAGTACCTCCTGGGGATCACTTGTTCATATCTATGTGATAATACGCATCCTGTAGGCCTATCGAGCACATCCAGTTGTCCTTCTCAAAAAACGGAAGAATGGACTGAACCATGACTAGCCAGAACTTGTTGCGTCAACTGACTTGTTCAAGTTGCTGAAATCCAAGATTGGTCTCCAGTCCCCTATTTTACTTGGCACTAAAAATAATCTTGATTAAGTTCCAGTCCTCTCTGATATGGTGGGACCTCTGGATGACTCATTTTTCTAGCATCTTTTGTACCTGAATAGCTGCTTGTTTCCTCTGACTGGGTGAAACACTGGGGATTTTCCTGCAATGGGCAGGAGGAATGGAAAATGGTATAATATATCCTCTGGAAATGATCATCTGCACCGAGGTGTCTGATGTTATTTCTAGCCATGCTCTCCAGTGCAGGGACAGTCGACCCCCAATTGCCTCCAGAGGAGCACAATAGGGCCTCTGCTCAGGAGCGCTGGACAGAGGAGAGCAATAGGGCCTCTGCTCAGGAGCACCGGAAGGGTCTGCCAAAGACATTTCTCTGGATCCTTGGTTTTGCGGGCATCTTCTGCCATGTGGGTGGTGTCTACCATTGGAGTCCCACCCCCCTGCCCCTGGGGGGAACTACTTCCATGTGTGTCTTGAAAAGATCCTTGGGATTTTCTGAACCACATTTGTCCACTACATTGTTAATTCCTGAAGAAGAATCTCTGAGGAGTGGAGAAATGTAGATCCATGACAAACAGTGTCTTCACACCTTTCTCACACCTGGACAATGTGTCTCTTACCTTAGGGTCAAATAAGGATGTGCTGTCAAAAGAAGCATTGATGAACACAGACTTGAAAGGCTCTGCAAAGTCACACAAGCGCATCCAGGCATTCCTCCTCATGTAAATGCCTGAACCTGGCTGCATGAGATATGAGCCTCATGTAATAGTTAGAAATGGACTGGAGGGTAACTGAGAAGTAACAGAGGCCTGTACTTCCTCAGAAACAGATCCTGAAAGGGTATCTGAAAGCTCTTTAATCAGATCCCTCTGTAACCTAGTGAACTGTGCTAGGTAGCTCAGGACCATAAGGAAAAGGTCACTGAAGCATAAACATGCTTCCTGAACTGATCCACTGCCAATAACTTCTTGTTGGGAGATGGCTAGAGTAACTTTCCTCAGCTAGTTCCTTTTTTGTGGCTGCTGCCACTACCATGGCATCCACAGACACACCTTTAGTCCAAAATTGCTTGTCTGCAGGAGCAGTAATAATTTTGTCCAGTCTCCGGGGGATTAGCTCAGTGGTGTTGGGGGCCTTCATTGCCCACCGAGAGATCAATTCAATGAGCTCATTGGCAGGCAGAGTTACCCAGGAGGCAGACGGGTGGGTACCAAAAGCCTCCAGGTACACAGACTTCTCAGACAAAGGATTGCTGGGCTTCCAGTCACCTCTCTGTTTTAGAATTTCTAGGATGTCTCCAAAGGACATATCATCAGGAGGTGACCTTGGGAACCCCTTGCCCTCATCAAAGTCTGTGTCTTCAGTGACAAATTCCTCTGAGAATCCAAGTGCTTACTCTTACACAACTTCTTTTTAGGGACCTCTCCAGTGGGATGCTCTGGGGAGGTGTCAGAAGAAGTGGGAATACCCTGCTGCAAAACGGTACTCGCTGTCCCTGTGGAGAAAAAGGATGAGAATCTGTATGCAGAGATGATAAGGTTGTTGGATGAAGATCTGAGGGAGTAGGAACCTTCTGAGCTATTGAAACAGACACGGCTCTCTTCAAAACCTCAAAGGCTGACCTCCCCTGAGGGGGACAGGACTCCAGATCCAAGAGGGCAAGCCTCTGGATCCTAGCCCCACCCTGCTCTGAAGATAATCCTCCGGAGGCTGGAGCTGAGCTAGTCCAAGCCAAAGCCCCAAGGTGCAGAGATGGCTCCGAAAAATTTGGAGTCGACTCCAACACCTTGAAGCTGACAAGGCAACTAAGACTCTAAGAGGTCTCAGGTTCCAACTAAACCAAAGAACTCAGAGCAAATACCAGATCTGAGGATAGGGGTATCTTCGGATCCAGTGCAGATGGAGCCAGGTGGCTTGGATCCAAGAACTGTGAAGCTTCGAAGGAAGTCAGAGGAGGAAGTAAAGGAGGGGTAGTAGATGTCTGAAACTCCTGAATTGAAGAGATAGGAGCCGAGGAAACCCCTGACATACTCTGCACCCAGAGAATTTTTCTCACCAATCTCTCCACATCTCCTTCGGTCACACTCCTAGAACAAGTGGACATAAAGGAGAGTGATTTTGGCCTCTCCAGAAAGGGAGAAGGAACTCTGAATGGAACCAAGTACAATGATGACAAATATTGGGTCCTGGGTAAACCAGGTAGACCTGTAGTCAAATCCGTTGATTTTGGTGTTGGATCCGATACTGTCAGATCCGAGGAATCCTTTTTTTATCCAAAGTTGGATCCAAAGAAGTAGATGAATCCATAGGGTGTCATATCTTGATCTTCGGTCCAAAGAAGTAGTCTGATTTGAAAGTCTGAGTCTCTTAATTGTCAAATCCGATGGAGTCGGAACCAAGATGGGCTTCTTCTTCACTTTTTCAAAAGTCTTTGAGGAAGAAGAGGAAGGGCCTGAAGATTCTGACTTGCCCTTTTTTGTTTATCTAGAAAAAAGAGCTCCAGATATTACCTCATTGAAGGCAGAATTCAGTAAACCTTTAAGAATTAATTTTTTAGCATTCAAAAAGAACTAAGTGGTTGAATGCATGGCGGACTAAACAATCCTCCTGGAGATGGAGGAGTGTCAAACAATAAACACCAAGTATATGGGAGTCCGAATAAGCGAAGACAGAAACATTTTTAACAATAGAAGCTTTTTTTTTAGATAGCCAAAGGAAAGGAAAAAGGGAACACCAACAATGTTAAGAAAAGATTACACAAAGTGTAAAAGGAAACACTAACAACAGCATTCAATAGTACTTTCGCATGGAAAGAAGAGGAAGGAATAAAAGTGAAAGAGTGAGGAAAAATTGAAAATAAAGTAGCTGCTAGGCAAGGGATAGTGACTAAAGCTCACAAAGAGAAATGGAGAACTTTATAGCACTATTTAGCAAGATTTAAATGTAAAAATGTTTTAATTTCACTTATCTGCTTGAGAGCAACTGGTCACCACATCTAATGTGAATAGTGGCAAAAAAGATCTAGGGTACTTAGGAAGGGTGCATTATAGGTAAGGGAGAAGCTCAAGAGATTTTTGGTTACCACTAGCTATTGTAATGGCCGTGTCGGATCCAAGGGATCGGATCCAAACGCATAGGTTGAAGGTAGAATGAAAATTGACAACATCAGATCCCATGGAGTTTCTATATATAATTAGCAAGGTGTATGTGGGGTGCAGTGCGGCCTAGCCCCTGAAAAAAACAATGTTTTTATTTGTTTTTATTATTTTAAATTTTGCATGTGCCCAGACTGTTTCTTGGTGCATGCTAACTGGTCTAAAAACATCAGTGTTCTCAACATTTTTACATCAATGTCTGGCAAGTCAGCTTTGGGTATATTTGATCATAAGTACTACACACACACACACACACACACACACACACACACACACACACACACACACACACAGACACACAGACACACACACACACACACACACACACAGACACACACACACACACACACACACACACACACACACACACACACACACACACACACACACACACACACACACACACACACACACACACACACACACACACATATAGAATAAACACACACACACATTTTTTATAACAGATGGAATGGACACAACATTGACATTCAGAATACTGATGTCCAAGGATCACCCCAGAGCAGATTAAATCAACAGCATGGTCTGGATTCAATAAACTCTGGGTAGATTCCATGCAGAGTCCATATGGAGTGTTTTCGCATAAGTGATACTGCTCATCATGCGGCATCCCACCATACATATTAATGATGTGCACTGCTCATAAGCAAATTTGCCAGCTCGCAACAGTGTTGCTGGCCGTGAAACCTGTAAAATGAATGTGGAGCATAACTCCCAACTTTTTAGTGCAAGAAATCTGGACAAAGACTAAACTAATGGGGGAACAAATGGCCACAAATAGGGACAGATTTACCATATTGTTCTGAAAACGATAGAAAGTAGTTAGAATGACAAAATTTGTATTAGCACATATTTTCTGAAGGACATGAAGTACAAAACTGAAACGTATTTTACAAAGAACAGCCCAAAAATATGATGCAAACTTCTGGACATTCTGCAAAATTCTGGACAGTCTAACTTTTTTTTTTGAGGCCAGTGTTTGTCCAATGCCTGGCTTAGCACAAACATGTCTGGCTCTGCTCACCTGGTTTGTGCGAAGTGCAGCAGAGCACAAACTGGAGGAATGGATTACCCAGGCTGCAGACAGGACAGAGAGAGCAACAAACAAAAAACAGATGCATTCAATTAATGCTACTATCCATCGTGCAAACACAGTAAGCACTGTTGCACTGTGATTAACAGCGAGAACTTTACAACAAATACTAAGATAAGGAATATCATGTCACTAATCCTGTGGCAGCAGGTGTTAAGTCTAGGTGTGGAGTGCAGATGCTCCGGGGTTCTAGTACAAGGTGTGCAAATTTTGTTTTACTGTTGTAAAATTGCAAATTATAGTAATGAAGTGGAAGATACAGAACTGTTTTCTTAGCCTTCTTGTGGCAACATCTGTAAGTGTAGGCGAACCGCAGGCATGGTCCATTTGACTATCACATTTACACATGTGCCTGTATACCAAATAATGCTGGAAGTGCAGTGCTTGCCACTGCTGTGCAACACTTAACATTAAGCAAACAAGGTGCCTGGCAGTGTGCACCTTCACCTACAGTGTTTATGAGATGGTAAGCAAAGGACAATGTTTTCATATGTTGCAAAACCAAAATGTGCTCACTCACAGTAAGCACAAGGCATGCAATTGGCAGGAAAATATCAGGATATAAATTGCAATTGGTGGGAAATGCTCATTCTATATTGAGCTTGAACTTCAGTAGACATGTCTGGTGTTGCTGATGACAGAGTTCGCTTTTGGGTGCAGAGGTGGGTTGTACAAGAGTCCAAAGTTTTTGTTGGACTCCTAGTTAAGAAGCAAGGGCCTCAGTTGCTACAGCGGAACTATTCAGGCTCAGAATACAAGTCTGAAGCCTGAAATAGTATTGCCGGGGCTCTGACCAGTGCTACAGGTATCCACCATACTGGTGAGCAATGCAGATATCACTTTGATGACCTTCAGAGGAGGAAGCAGGATACCCTCAACCATTGGATTGGGGAATTTAGTACAGGGGACACCCCACAGATGTGTAAGTATCATTTTCAGTGAGTAATTGTAAGAGTTAAAAGCTGAATATAGTCAAGACTGGTATTCATACTGGTATTCTGTTCTGTTTTTTCCACAGCTGCTACAGAGTTAGCCTCAAATGTCAGGTCCCATGCTGCACATTTGTTAAGGATGCGAGAAGCATATGGTATGTATGCATCAGAAAAGTACTGTTCTAAATAGTATTTTAATAATAATAATAATAATAATAATAATAATAATAATGATAATAATTTTTATAGTAATTTAGTAACATTAAAAATTAAGGACCACTTAGATGGTATTTAATACAGTTGTATCAAATTGAGCATGTATATCTTAACTGTAAAAGAACGTATGCATGCCTTAGTCTATAGCGCAAAACAACAGTGCTATATTCTCAAATAACAGTGAGCATACATCTCTAAACTGTAAAAGGAAAGTATGCATGCAGTAGTCTGTAGGAAAAAATAACAGTACAGTATTAGAGAACAGTCAGCGGTTGTAGGTTCAAAAACCACACTTCCCATATATATAATACTGCCAAGTTTTCATCATTATTGCAATGTAACTTCATACCTCTATACCAGTGGCACAAATGGCCTTTTGTAATCTGTAATCAGTATAACTGGAACAAACATATGAGCAATATGTTCACAAATCAAGGATTGGTGGCTGCAATCTGTATTAATAGTGTGCCTCTGTTATGAGCTGGGTTACAGCTGTAACTGTAGTGCAGGGGCAGCAGAGGGTGTGCTACCAGGTTGCACATCAGGCTTGCTGGGCATTGGTACTGTAACTGGTGGAGTGAAAGCAGGAGGATACCATGGGACAGGCCTACCCTACTGTGCTGTGGTAAAAAACAAAAAATAAAAAAGAGAGAGAGAGAGAGAGAGAAAAGGGTTGGGTGAGAGAGAAAAAAAAGAGAGAACATTAGTAACTTCATATGTGACATACAAAGCACTGATACAATTATTTGACTTGATTCTGTTACCTTTGCTTTTAAGACTACCAACTCCTAACAAAATACTTGCTTTACTGTTGACTATCCAGCTCCTAACAGATGCACAATATACTACAGATTGCAGCAAGCAATCCTTGATGTGTCTATATATTGCACATATGTGTGCTCCAGTATTACTGATTACAGTAGGCCACTGGTACCATTGCTTTAGAGCTCTGACATTACATTATAATATTGATGTATACTTAACAGTACTGTATATTTGGGAAGTGGGTTTTTGAACCAACAACCTCTGACTACTCTCTAATACTGAACTGTTGTTTTGTCCTCCAGACTAATGCATACATACTTTCCTGTTACAGTTGAGAGCTCAATTTTATACAACTGTATAATAAACCAATAAAGTTGTATTTACCTTTAATGCTAAAATAACAGTACTGTTCAGATGCATATATACCCCATGCTTCTTGCACCCATGACAATCTAGCAGCATGGGTTCGATCATTCAGTTCTCAGTCTGTGATGGCTGCTGAAAAAACAGAACAGAATACCAATCCTGACTATATCCAGGTTTTAAATCTTACAAGTAGTCTCTGTAAGTGATACTTACACATCTGTGGGGTGCGCCCCAAATCCTACATTCCTTGATCCAATGGTCGAGGGTATACCTCTTCCTCATCCTGAGGTCTCTGTACTGATTCCTACATTGTTCACCAGTGCAGGGGATACTGGTAGCACTGGTTAGAGCCCGTGCCAGACTATTCCATGCATCTGCCTTGTAATCAGAGCCACGATAGTCCCTCTGCAAAAGCTTGAGCCCATGTTCATTCACTAGAAGTCTAAAACACTTTGGACTCCTGGACATCCTATATTTGAACATGGAATCTCAAAACCTCTCCACAAATGCCTGACATCCCTATCACAGATCAAGACCAATGTAGAATAATGTTTTCCCACCATTTGCAGGTATCACACTTACTGGGAGTGCAGACTATTTGGTTTTGCAACATCTGAAAGTGTTGTGCAGTGCACATCCTCACGCACTGTGTTTGTGCAATGGTACATAGTATCAACTGAATGTATCTGGTGCAGGTTTGTGGCTGTCTGGGTCCTGTCTGCTACCTGGGTGGTCCATTTGTCCAGTTTCTGCTCTGATGCTCTACACGCAAACGAGATGAGCATAGTCAAACCCTTTTGTGCTAAGCGGCGCATTGCACAAACAGTGGCCCCATAAGAAAAAAAAATTAAAAATGGAGAAATGGCTGAAATGAGGAAAATCAAGCTATGACATACACAGTAGAAAATGTTAGTACACATGAGATATGACTACATAGGTCTGGATTCCAACTCACCCTCCAATGCACCATCAGAAAACAGGATGGGGGACTAATCCATCTGCCATACTAACAGCTTTGCAGCAAAGAAATGAAGTAATTTCTCACACAACCAAGTGCAACTGAATGTACACTGATATCAAGGCATAACCTGTTATTTGTAAACTTCTTATATTTAATATATTTGGATGTAGTGCACTTAGTGCTCACACAGCCTGTTATGATTATTTCTTGCAGATATATAGCTCTGTCTTACCTTTCTGCGTTTCTTGGTCATTCATCAGTTACCTGACCAGTATTCAGAGCCATGCAGACAGTCTATTTAATTTACCTTAAAATGTGTGAGGATATTAACTGGGAATACTATGACATGCAGTTGCCATCAAATGAAGGGCTGGTTGGATGGCACAAACAAGCACAGAATGCTGTTTTTGGGGGAGGGAAAGGTGGGTTCCTGTTATGGCACATGCAAGGGTACATTGTTCTTTCAAGGGAGCGGACCCAGGCTGAGCTACTGTTATGGCACAAACAAGGATATGTTGCTCTTGTTACTCTCCTTGTTTTGTATCCTGCCTGTCTGATCTTGTGAGGGTTATGAAGTTAGAAATTGCAATGCATCTCATTACCTTCTAACTTATCTCTGTTATGATTTCCTATTACAAATGTACAGTGCTAAACTGGGGGCATGCAGTGATCATTAGTACTATTGGGAGATATCACTGTCTAAATCTTTGAGGTCTGAGGCCTACTACTTGCTAATGGACACATACAAGTCAAATAACTCTCTAGTGTTACATTACATTCATTTGTGTACAGATCTTCCACCTTTTACTTGCTTACTGTACCAAATGATGAAATAAAAGGACATGCCATAATATTGTTATTCAATGCAGTACATTTCAGGACTTACCTTGCAAATGCAGTAGTTGTCACAGTGTTAGTTCAGGGCTGACTATGATGCAATCAGTACACAGCCAATACACGGGGGGGTAAAGGCTATGGCTTTGAGTTGAGGCTGACAGAGGTTGCAGAGTTCCTGTATTGTGTCTCTGTCCACCCTATAGGACTCTATGATGTCCATGTTGCGTATGCTGTGATAAGTTAAACATGTCCTGAAAATTCTTCTCCTTCTCGGCCTAGGCATATTGACAGCAGCAGCTGCACTGCCTACAGCCTGTAGCACTGCAAATGGAGTTAAGCAGCAGCTTCTAACATTCTATCTGTGCAGACTTTCTCTGTCTGTACTCCACTACTTTTGAAATCCACATGAAAAACCAGCATGGAGTCTGCATGGTTGCTTTACAACTTGTTGAACAGCTCCACCAGATTGGTTGATTAGCATGCAATTCAGCTGCTTATGCTGTAATTAGCATCTTTCAAACACAGGCTAAGACAGATGAAATCCATTAATAATCCACTCCATTATAAAAAGACAAATGTGTAGCTAGCCAAACTGATGGCGATGACACTTGCTACATGTTTGCAGGACTTCACAGAAGCAAACTATTTCCAAAGATATCTTTACAGAGGTGTATACTGAACTCCAGTAGGTATGCTCCCATTTTGTTACCTACATAATTCACGTGCTTGTAAATATTAATGAATAATGTGAAACTAAGACTTTTACACTGTTATCTGTTTGCATTAATTAGAAGTGTATTGATGCCATGGCCATGTTTGTCAAGCCATTTCAGAGGTTTAAATGACTGACAATACATGAAAATAGAAAGCTGTGTGATACATATGTACAAACGTTTCAGGGACAGGTCCTTTGAAACCAAGTTTAGCATTTCAAAGATGTTTTATTAGCAAAATGGTTCATGTGCCTGTTCTTTTGTGGGTGGGGGGAGCAACAATAGTTACTGTTATGTCACAAACTAGAATGGGCTTTCTTTTGGAGAGAGAGCACAGTTGAGTTATTGCTATGGCACACAGAAGAATATGTTGCTTTTGCTATTCTCCTTGTTTTACATCCTGCCTGTTGTTACTATTTCACATCTGTAAACTGTTTTATGTTTTCCAGTAGGTACTACTGACTGCCTACCTTTACTGTTTTATCTGGTAACAGTTATTTTGTAGTTATGTAATACTTATGTGTATTATCATTCTGTTGTCTTTTACAACACAAAATGTCAATGAATTGGAAACCCCCCTTCAGTGAAGCTGAGAGTAATATCATTGTTGAAGCCCTCCATCAACATGAGGCATTTCATCTGAGAAGGGGTCATCCCAATGTGCAAGAAAGGCTAAGAGTATGGCAGCTGATTGTTGCCAACATCAGTTCTGTGGATGCCCACAGCCAGACATAAGAGCACATGCGCCACAGGGTCACTGACATAATTAACTCTGCATGGAGGTGTGCAGCTGCTGTTGCCCGAGACCAGAGGGTAACCAGGGGTGGGTCTGCTACAGAACCACCTCTCACCCCCCAGTGAAGATTTCCTGACAAATATCCTCCAACAGGACAACTCAGAGCAGGGTGGACCACAGCATGTCATTGACATGGGAGCCACTCCTTCTCAGTCTCTGGAGGAGCTTCCAGGTAGGTTTTGTTATATGACCAGTTGAATACTGTTGTTTAGTAAAACAACTGAAATAAAAGTTAGTTTTGTGTCACATCTTTTTTCAGGGGGATTGAAGATTGGTACAGTGATAAACTCAGTTTGGAGTTGTCAGCCACATTCTTGTTGAATGTATACTTAGTGCAGATATACAGGAGTACATGCAGTACCCCCATCTTACTGTTAAATGTGATGATGTTGCCCTTACCTCTTGCTTTACTTATTTCAGGATCATCAGGAATCCAGCAATGGATGCCTCCTGCAAGTGGTAAACCAAATAAATTTATTTCAGTACTGCAGATTAGTTTAAAGAGATATCATAATGTGTCATTTTAGGTCTGTGGTGTGTATTGCTGTACTGTCTGTAATAGTGGCAGCATTGTTAGTTGTTTAGCATAAATTGCACCACAGTAGTGTAGGTACTAATGTATGCCTGTGTTTCTCCCTTTTTATTATGACAGTGGGAGTGTGGGCCCTGTGCCACCTGATGTCAGTGTCTCATCAGACACTGATGATGATGATGATGACGGTGAAACTAAGAACAGTACGGGGTACGCAGGTTGATCATGACACAGAGGTTGACATCAAGCCACTCCCTTCATTTTCCCTGGACATAGCCAGTAGGACTATGCCAACCCAGTCTACTGAGCCCACAGATATTGGACAGGTGGAGGGTAAGGACATTGAGCAGGGAAGTGTGGCTACTGTGGCTTCAGCACCTACTGAGTCTGGCCATAGCCAAAGTGTTGGCAAAGTGCCATGCCGGAGGATTGATAGGGGTACTCAGAGGGGGCCTGCTGTCCCTCCTCCACCTGGTGCAGGTGTCTCTTCCCATGTCACTCAATGTATGTTTAGGGCCATCATGGAGGCACATGCACATTCAGAAAGATATTACAGACAAATGTTCAGGGTTGTGAATGTGTGGCACAGGCTGACATGTGTGACTGCTTCCACTGCACCAATTCACTGTACCAGATGAATGACACATTAGAAAGGGGTGTCTGTGATGGACCAAGGAGTGTCTTCATGGAATACGCAGTGTCTGTGATGGAACGTCTGCTGGGAGGGGAATGGCATCCTCATGGACATAGGTCAGCCACAACATCTACTGATAGCCAAGTAGCCATGTCTGATCACGCTCCCATAGTGGCAGTACTTCTACTGGTCCGTTAGTGAGTGTGCTGTCCACACCCACATGTGGCAAGACATGGGGTTGTGGTCCTGGGCATTCCCGTGAAGGCAGCACGTCCAGCAGACATCAGTCACATTCAGGTACCAGCAGTGCATCTGACCTTGGGTGTGGAAATGCCACTGCAACTCCTGGCAGAGCCAGTTCTCATGGTCGGGGTGACAACAACGAACTGTCTCCTTTACCTTGCATGACTTACACCTGTCCAACATACCAAGATGTAGAGCTAGCACTGAGCTTGGCTGTGTTTATGCAGACATTCACACACCACTTTGACATGTAGGACCCCCTATAGACACACACACACAACAGTTACATGGTTCAGCCTGCCTGCTTCCCTTTATTCCTCACACACACACACACACACACACACACACACTCACCAAGATTTTGTGTCAGCCTAGGTCTCCTGTCCCTCACACACAACACCCTGTGCAAGTGATGATAACTGTGCCATATCCCTGTTTTCTATCTTCTGGATTCAGGGATACAAAAGCTTTGTGTCTGATGCACAGGGTGTATAGCTACACTAGAGTCTAGTATATCTGCATTTGTGTTGTTGAACTGATAATTGTACCTGTCACTTATATTTTCCTTGCCAAATTATATAGTGGATAGCATTTTCATGTCAGTACTTTGCAGAGTATTCTCTTGTAAGGGTTGTGAAGTCAGGAACTGCAATGTGTCTCATTACCTTCTAACTTTTCTCTTTAATGTTTTCCAGTACATATGCATGGTGCACACCATAAGACATGCCATCACATTCAGATCTCAGGGTTGTATAACAGCACTGTAGTCAAACTCATCAGAACAGTAATACAGTATAATGCACTCTTTTGCATGAACTTCACAAGACACATGCAGCAGCTGGACAGACCACAGAGCTTTCTCATGAAGACAACACGGCCTACTAACCATGACATGATGTATGTGGGTAGATTAAAAGACATGTCACTATTATTTGTCTGGTACTGGTATTGGATTAAATTGTAACTGTTATTCTACGCCTCTTAGTTTTGGTTTAAGCACTTGGGCTTAAGGCCAGTTATTTTACATTAAGAAAATTTGTAGTCCACGCTCTTGTGGGAGTTGACAGTAGCCTCTCCCCTTCTAAGCTAGGAATTGCTGGTTGAAGGCTTATTATGTCTGTTATTCTGAAAGTGTCTTAGTTCTGATTTTAGCACTTGGGTTCTAGGCCACTTATTTCACACTAAGAAGGTTTGTGTTCTACATTCTTGTGGAACTACTGAATTGCTGCTTTATTTAAACTGTTTTTTTTTTTTTGCTGTTGTGATTGTGATTTTCTACTTTTTGAATTTGTAGTACTTCTGCATTTTACAGCAAAGGCTAGATTTAGGGTTGTTGACTCTAGACTGTTTGGTATCATTTGAGCACTAAAACCACCTGTCTTACATTAAAAAGCCCCCCTGCACCCCTGTGGCAGATGTGTGCAGTCAATGACCCATCTGAGTTGGGGATTGCTGGAATAAGGTTCAGTCTTGGCCTTTCCCTTTGTTTACTTTTTAAAAATTGTTTAACTTCACTTGTATTTAAGCATCGTGTTCGTGCGGGTTTGCGCTCAGTTTACCGGAGCTGCTCAAAGATTGCACTGCTGCCCTGTGAGCAACTCAGTTGTGCATTGTAAAGCATTGACACAGGTTTCTACCCATAGCCCTCCATTTTGTTAGACTTACAGCAAAACTTGGTTCATCTAGCCCACTTCCCACTAATTACTACAGTATATACGTGCCATAATGGATGGACAATTTCCCACCATTTCTCTAGCCAGCCTGATTAATATGGTAATCCTGAGGCAATGTAGCAATTGCCACATGTATACTAACAACCAGTTACTTCTAAAACAAACAAATACAACATGTGAGAGCTGTATCTATACTATGAATTTGGAATCAGTTCTCTCACGTAACAACAAACCAGACATCAAACAGGTTGTCAGCACACACACTTCACCTCTTGCACATAACAAGCTCACAACACATAAACCCACATATACAGAGGTACTCCCTATAAGCCTACCTAAAGATCAGAGACCTCCCAAGCACAAACCTACTACACATGCTGCAGACCCAACAGATTCGACTACACACAATAATAGACACAACAATGTCTCAGCCCATAACCCCCTAAGGCAAAACATCTCAAAACCAAATGTCTTGGGTATAGGCAACTCCACAGTGAGACACACATGTCCCTCACTAGACTGGACAAGGAAAAGGTCACGGTCAGCTGCCTTTCAGGTGCCAGAATCGGGCAGATCATGCACTCAAGTCTCTTAACAACAAGTACCGTTATGTCTCTGTTATAGTCCATGTTGGAATGAAAGACTTCAGACATACCTTACTGAACTATATGAAGAGAGACATGACTGAGATCTCAGATTATGTGTCCCAGACAGGAATGTCCCTAGCCCTAAGCAGCATTCCATCTTCACCCAGGGTGATGCCTCAATATAAACAAAACATGACTGGTTTCAACAATTGGCTTAGCTTCTGGTGTCATTCCAGGGGATACAGTATCTGTCAGCTTGCGAAGGCATGGTCGACAGACCATGCTGCTTTGCCAAAGATGGTCTTCACATGTCATCTATTGGCTTTCAGTTACTGGCAAAGGTACTTGCCTCCCCCATAGTGCCTTTTTTAGGCAATGTCAGAACAACTAACTTCCCAATGTAAAAAAAAAAAAAATCCACTAGAGACAAACTCAAGGTTATGCTGGTTAATGCAAGGAGTCTAAATCAGAAACTGCACTCACTGGATGCATTCCTTACCTTGGAAGATGCTCATGTCTGTGCAGTCACAGAGACATGGTTCAAGGTCGCAGAGAGCCTCCCAGCCATGCAAGGCTACAATGCCTTCCACACATTCAGATCTCAAAACGAACATGAAAGAACCAAAGGTGGAGGTGCATACATCTTCATTAAAGACAAATACACATCAAGACTTGTCAAACAGTATGACTCCCTAGAGCTACTCCATGAACCACGAGAACCACTCTGCTTACTTGGACCTACATGAGTCACCCACTATACAGCCAAACACATGATGTGTGATGTCAGCTATCCTTCCATTGACTGGGAGTCATATATGAGAACAAACACACTCAACCTAAGGTTCCTGGACTTTGTTAATACAAATGATCTGGAATAGATAGTCTACACCCCACAAGGGGCTCAAATATCCTAAACTTAGTACTCACCAATATACGGGTCTCTGCCCTACCCCTTGTGTGTTGCCCTCCCTGGTAAGATCTGATCAGAATTCAGTCTCTTTCTAATTAACGATCATACCTGACCCCCCCCCCAAGAGCAAAAGGGATGAAAAATTTCTCCAAAGCAAACTATAGCCTCCTAAGCAATGCCATAAATAATTGCAACCCCCCCACGCCACCACTGTCAACAATGACTGCTATACAGGGGAGTACACATATGCCCTGTATAAACACCTATACAAATGTTTACACTTGGTTGTACCTGAACGGATCAAAACAAGGTCCTCACAAAAAACAAGCCACCCTGGTGGGCATCAAGCATAAAGAGGTTATGCAGTGGAAGAAACTAATATCTAAGAAAAGAGGGAACTGACTCAGCAAAGGAAGGACACCCTCCATAGCTTGAACAAGCAAATTAGAAATCTTGTAAAGTCCTCTATAGCCAATTATGAAGCTAAACTAGCATCCCTAGCTAAAGATAATCAGAAGGCATTCTTTAGCTACATCAGAAATCTAAAAGGGAAAGCCAAGCTTTCTGCCTAACTAGTAGTGGATGGTACCAAACATGCTGACCCTGAGAATATCGCCAACCTGCTAGCAGACAGATTTGGGGCAAACTTCACCCCCTGTCCCTAGCAGACATACCCCAAAGCATACCCCTCACTAGTCCTCTACCTAGTATCTCCAAACAGCAGGTCATACCCACATTCTTCATGGTCAAAAACACAGCCTCTATGGGACTGGATAACATCCCAGGCTGCCTACTAAATGATCTAAAACAGGACCTAGTGGAACCACTTGGCACACTCTTCAACCACAGTCCAAGTACTGGCTTTGCGCCAGCAGAGTAGAAAACAGCAACAGTAATTCCCTTGTACAAAAGAGGTCCGTCAATCGACCCTGGGAACTACAGACCTGTGACAATAGACAGTACTGCCAGCCATGCCAGGAAGTGTGGGGCAGTGGATGTGTAGCATATTGCCAGCACAAATAGCTGGAATTTTATAAATATTTATACGTCATTTGTGAGGTTTGCTTGTGTTAAAATGCATCAACAGACTGCTGGAAGGAAAAAAATGTACATGTATTATTGTGTCTGAATTAAATGCATATGTTTTAACGGTTTACCACCTTTTAGCTGCCGGACACAATGTCGACAGTCCGTGTATCGAATGCAGTGCAGCAACTCTTGACAATACCGAATGCAAATGCATTGAACGGCAATCCCGCTCCCCCTTTTGGACCCATCCTAGCACTTGTTTTGGATGTAGAGCGGTCAAAAATGTCACATTTGGTGTTCTTTGTGACATTTCGGCCATTTGACATGCAAAACTTCAGGATTTCGACTTGAGCATTGGTGGGTTCGACTGCAGTGTATTCGATTACATGGTGGTAAACCGTTTTGACAGAGAATTGGAAGAGATGAAGCTAATCACAAACTTTATAATATATCTGAAATTAAATTACTTTATGGGTTAAACCATAAAGATGTTATCCCACAATTTTGAATGGAGCCAGAGATGCAATGTTTGTGCTAGACAATAGGTTGTAGCTCCTGTAGGAAAAGTAGAAATCTTTTATTCTAGCAGCTGCACCACATCTGAGAAAAGCTCTAGCTGTGTGTATGGTAACACATGCATGCTAAAATCCTGTCAGTTTCTAGTTATGGGGATAATGTGGGAAAGACAGTCAGATGACCAGATGTGTGTGATATCATTCTGTAAGCCAGAAATAATATTTAGATATTAGTAGGAGACTGCTCTCAGCATTCTGCAGTCTGTCTTGGATCTAACAACAAGGACTACTCACCCACATTATCGTGCCTTGCTCTGTAGGAACAGTAATTATCTTAAGATTAGCCAGGAAAATATAATGAGAGTAGAAGTACTGTTTTTCTGTAACTGTGTGAATCTATTCGGCTGTGTTATTTTCAATATTTCCTGCGACTGAAACTTTGGTGTTTACTGTAAACAGATATTTAGTATTATCATGTTCTTTTACTATTTATAATTAAATATACTTAAATGTCTCATTGTGGCTGGTCCTTTTAGAAAAATGTTTAGGTTTTGGGAGTAATTGCATATTTCTTAAGTGATAACTCTGGCCACTCCTGATAGCCTGGCTGTTTGGTCAACATTACCATTTGTATTAATATTAATTTCACTCAGTATAATTGCATACCCTTTTAAGGGCTTTATAGTTACTGATGGTGGCAGTGAATCTACCTTGTAGTCTGGGCAAAGTTGGTAGAGTGGGTAATCTGTGCCAGACTTTCCCAGGTATGTGTGTGTCTCTGTGTGTGTGTGTGTGTATGCGTGTGCTTGTGTATATATGTGTGTGTGTGTGTGTGTGTGTGTGTGTGTGTGTGTGTGTGTGTGTCCGTGTATGTGTGTGTGTTTGTGTGTGAAAATTAAATCTCAAAGAGTGTGCATGTCAGCTACTTGGGCAGGGACACGAAGCACTGGTTTCACAGTGACGGTGCTAGAGGACTTTGCTTAGACACGCAGCTGAGGAACTAACCCTACAGCTGTGCCATTGGGGGTCTTACTGGGAATATGGAGGGAGACAAATAGAGAAACCCAGACCCCGGGCTGAGTGTGTTCCCTGTGTGCTCTTAAGAGAAACTGCTTGATGCACAGAGGTCTTCATATGGAAATACTGAGCATATCCATTTGTATTTCAGGCTCCTTGATCGCTGCTCCAGAGTGGGGATGTCACAAGACCCACAGGCCTAACCAGACTTATCTGCAATGCCATGGAGAGAAGCATCACGGACCTTATCAAGAAAGGCATAGGCAACCTTCAAACTCTTGACCCGACCCAATTTGGCTTCATTAAGGGTATCATGCTTATTAAACCTGGTAGACTTATTCGAGAATGTCACCAAAGCCCTGGATGAAGGCAAAACCATACACACAGCCTATCTTTACTTAGCCAAGGATTTTGACACAATCCCCGACTCAGGCATCATTGAGAAACTCACACAGCTGGGAATTAAGTAAAACATGAACAAATCTGAATAAAACTCAGTAAGGAATATTTTAGAAGACTTACATTAACCCTGAAAACAGCGTTGACATCTAGGAACAAAGTTCTAGCGAAAAATCAATTTACTCTTCCTGTCCTAACTTACAGATGTTATGTTGTCCTGTCTCGCCTTCATTCTTACAATGATGGGTTCAGAGGCGATCCTCAGCTCTGACTCGGCCGAATACTTTGCTGAAATTCTCAAACCTGACTCGTGGCAAGAAGGTATCCCACAATGCAGTGGTGTAATTCCCCAGATCTCATTTTCCACTTTACGAGGTTGGATGCACTCATCTTGGCCTTTGCTAAGTTGTGTCAATTTTTTCTATTACCTTGTCTAAGACTTTTTATATTTGCATATATATATATATATATATATATATATATATATATAGAGAGAGAGAGAGAGAGCTTTTATCTTTTAGTTTAACTTGTTGTGCCTCTTTGTGCTCATTGTTAGGTTGTGATAGTTTTTTCCTCTTTAGCATGGCTTTTGCCTTACTTTGTAGGCCCCTTCTGGTATCCCGTGTAGGGGTTATTGTTCATCTGTTGGTCTCTTTATAGCTCATTTAAGTTAGAGAGCTATTTGCCCATTTAAGTTAGAGGACTGTTAGTATTTATTGTCGTGTCCAAAAGAATAAATAGAGCTGCTTAAGTTAGAGGTTCTAATTTTCTTCTTTGTTGTCACTCCTTGTGTTGTTCTGTAGTAAATTTTGCTGTAGCTTTAGCTATATTCGCCTTAACAAATTTTTATTGTTGTTGTTGCTTTGTTGTTGCTGTTGCCTTTAAGGTCTTAACTTGAAAATGTCCAAAGACCAGAAAGAGTGAGAACACAAGCCTTCAGGCTTTAAGAAATGTCAGAAGTGCTCGCAAAAAATGTCCATCACGGATGGACTTGTTATATGCGTTTGTTGCCTTGGTGCCATTCATCTCCAAGAAGATTGCACATTTTGTCATTCTCCTTTGCTGGAGATATCCATCCCAACCCTGGTCCTAGTCCCCCTACTTGCAACACCTACCCCCTACCTCCTTCCTCCTCCCACAACACCCTACAAATCTTTATCATGAATGCCAAGAGTCTAAACAACAAAGCTCATCACTTTCAAGCTTGGCTATGCCACAACCAACCAGACATCTTAGCAATCTCTGAAACTTGGCTCAAACCCCATATCTCAGATGCTGAGACCCTACCCCCAGGATTCAATATTCTCAGAAATGACCGACCAAATAAAAAAAGGGTGGCTCTACCTTAGTATACTCCAACCTCCTCACCTTAATACCCCTCCAAACTCCAATTCCACATTTCCAGAACACAGAATTGACTGCTGGACTACTAAAAATGAATAAACACAAGAATATCTGCATAATAGCCCTTTATATCTCTCCTGGTAACAATATCTCTACCCTTGAGGATATTCTCATATAGGCTTCTACTGAAATTAAGAATGAAACTTATATTTTAGGAGATGTAAATATTGACAGGAACAAAATTAATAGCACCTCTCCCTCCGTATCCATCAACCTCTATAACTTCTCTCAGATAATACACTCAGTCACCCGACCTAACAAAGTAAATCCCCCTGGTTCCACTTTAGGCTGGATCTTAGTCTCTGATCCTAATAAAATAACCAACTCTGGCACAACTCCTGATTCCATCAGTGACCATTTCCCAGCTTACAATCATCGCTCAACGACCTCTTCCCCTCACCAACACCAATATATTTATACCCATAACCTCAGTAATTTCAACCCCACATCATTCTCAAACATTCTCAAACAAATGAACTGGCAAATACTAAACTCCCTTCCTCTTGACAATGCTATAGAACACTTCAACTCTGTCTTCCTAGACACTCTAAACTCCCTTGCCCCTCTTAGACACAAGAGGGTAAAAACTAATACAGCTCCTTGGCTATCCAAAGATACTAAGAAAATTATGCACCAAAGGGACAAACTTTGGAAGCTCTACCAAAATGATAAACTTCCAAATAATCTGCTCCAATACAAACAGCAACATAACCTAGCAAAACAGCTAATAACCAAGGACAAAAAGTCCTACTACATCAAACTCCAGTCCAACAACAACAAAAACACCAAGCAATTCTGGAAATCAATAAATGCACTGCTTAATCCAGGATCCAAAAATAATCCTTGTCCTGACCCAAGCAAATTGGATCTTGATCTAGTATCTGATTTTAACTCATTCTTCTTAGAAACTATTTCTGACCTGACCAGGACCTTCCCCAACATTAACCCTCCAGCCCGTCTCTCTTCCACATCCAACCCCAATAATAACTTTCCCCCCTTGTTCGACTTCAAACCTGCCTCTACTAACTCCTTAAAAAGACTTCTATCCAAACTTAAACCATGTTCTAATGCTCCTGACAACATTCCCTCTGCCTTCCTAAAATGTGCTGCTGATGCCTTAGCTCTCCCAATCAGTATTATAATCAACAGATCTATTAAGGAATCTTATGTCCCCAAACTCTGGTACTCAGCTTATATTCTTCCCCTTCATAAAGGAGGCAAAAACACCAGCATCTCTAACTTCCGCCCTATCGCTCTGCTCTCTCCAATCTCTAAAATCCTTGAAAAGTGCATTCACCTTCAATTTATGCCTTACCTGGCCCAAAACAATCTTCTTACATCTACACAACATGGTTTCCGCCCCGGTCATAGTACTATAAATGCTCTTCTCTCTTTCTTAGAAACAGTCACTCTAGCCCAAGACTCTAGACATCTAGTCTCTACTGTTCTGCTCGATCTGTCCAAAGCATTCAACACTGTTTCACACAAACACCTTCTTTATCACCTCTCAAAGCTCCATCTCTCCCCAAACACTACATCCTGGTTCTCCAGTTACCTATCAGATAGAACTCAGGCAGTCAAATGGAAGGACTCTACCTTTTCCTTCTTACCTACCCCAACTGGCGTACCACAGGGATCTACTCTAGGGCCCATGCTTTTCAATATCATTACAAACAACTTTCATGCTGCCATTCCTGATTCCAAAATTATTCAATATGCAGATGATTCTACCTTAGTCTGCTCTGCCTCTAACCTCTCAGAATTGCTGTCTAAAACACAAACTGCCTTCTCAACCACCGAAAATTGGATGTGCCAAAACCACCTCTCTCAATGCAAACAAATCAAAAATTCTACTTTTCCCTCCCAGAAATTCATTCTCCTACAACAAAAATGCCTTCAAAGTGCTAAGTCAAACTAATTCAGCTACAGAAGTGGTTCCTTCCGCTAAACTACTTGGTATTACAACTGACGAACATCTCAAATTTGATATCCAAATTCAACAAAATATTAAGAAAACCCATCAAAAGCTAGGTATGCTGTATAGGAACAATCACTTCCTCTCTTATACTACTAGGAATACTCTAGCCAACACTTATATACTGCCTTCCTTATTATATGGACCCCACCCCCCGTTAACTAACCTATCCTCCTCTATTTCCTCCAAACAAGAAAACTGCTATAATAAAATCTCAAAATTTGCTACCAAATCTAAACCTTCTACCCATCACTGCCTTACCCTAAGATCCCTAAAGTGGCTTGAACTCCCAAACTACTTAGACTTCCTCCAACTCACCACTGCACACAGAAGTGTATATCACCCAACTAAGTGTCCAGTGCTAACTAATATCTTCCCCCATTACACCCCCAATAGAACTCTCAGATCTGAGCATCAAAACCTAATAGCTATCCCCAAACCCAAAAGTACAGCAGGCCAACTTCTCCTCGCTGTCTCTCTAGGCAGAAAATGGAATTCCCTTCCTCCCTCTCTAAGAACCATCCCAAACTTAGAAAACATCAAAACTCAGCTTACCAAACACCTGGCCACAAAATGGAAATGCAATTGCCACCATCCAACCTAATCTTCCTTAGTCCATTCCCCTGGGGGGTTTTCCCACTCTGGTTCCTAAGCCCTCAACAACTCTCCTTCAGCTATGCTCCTGGGGTTTTTCTTCCTCAGGTTCCTAAGACCTCAATAACTCTCCTTTTGCTATGCTCCCACGAGCATTTTCTAAGCTCTCCCTTCTCCATTAGCTATCCATACAATAACAATAGCTATCGATAACCTCAATAACTCTCCTTTAGCTATGCTCCCAGGAGCATTTTCTTTGCTCTCCTTTCTCTGTTAGCTGCTTATTTCTTATGGTACAACATTGTAAATATTGTATATAGCTTTCTTTTACTAATTTCTTTTCTGAAATTGTGCATGTATAGTGTATCCTCATTTTACTTAAATGTATATAAAACATCTTCTCACCTAATATCTGAGTGTGCACACTAAAGAAAATGTATAAACAATAAGCCCACATTCAATGCTTTTCTGCTTATTATGCATATTTTCAAGGTACTTACTTGTAACTGTTTCCATATTATGTAAGAATGACATCTGTGTATTTCTGTACCTTATCTGTATTATGTATCTTGGAGCTTATCTCCCTGGGCCTCCACTGAAAACGGGTCACTCTGACCCAGTGGACTTCCCCAGTAATCAAACTGGAAATAAATAAAATAAATAATAAATAGTGCTAGAGTACTTCAGGAAAAGAAAATAAGTTGATTCTGAAAGTGCTTTTAAAGCCTTCTTTTGAGGAATCCATCCACAGTTCTTCTTCCTCTTCTTTGTCTCCTTCCTCTAAAAAGGATAAGTCTCAGAAAAGATATTCACCTGAAATATCGGCTCAGACAGAGCCACCAGTCAAACTTCCTACAATTTCAAAGGCCAATACTTCCTCGGCTCCACAGTCCTTGGAGCCATCGGAAGTCCTTTTGGTTGATAGGCCTGGTACTTCAGCTCCAAAGCCTTCGCAGCCACAAGATACCTCCACTTGGAGCCAGTCCATTGATATTTTGCAGGTTTCTCTGACTTAGAGATCGCCAGTCCTTCATAGGTCTCGATCTCCTTCCCTATCCTCCAGGCCTACAAGGAGCTTATCAGATGTTGATGTGGAACAAGTGGTGTGCAGACTCCTCAAGTCACCGGCGCTGACTAAATTATTCTCGGCTCCCACCCATTTGGTCTCGGAGCCTACTGTGCCCACTGTTGTTCCTCCTCTGAGCCAAGCTGGTCCTTCGGAGCCACAGTGCTTGGTACCACTTACTGTGGACATGTCGGTTCTGGGACCCTCTTCGGTGTTCATGGAGCCGACATCTGTTCTGACTCTCTCGGCTCCGTCCAGTGAGTCTGGGAGCCGAGGTTCCCTGGTTGGCCCCGGGGAGGATTCTTGGCCCCGATCTTCTTTGCTGCCGAGTGTACCCCTCAGAGCGTCGGTCTGGGTTAGCTTGGCTCCCAAGTCAGCCTTGGCTCCAATGTTGTTGGTTCCATTGCCTTCCTCTGTCTCCTCGGAGCCGGGGGAGTCATCGGAGCCAGCAGAATCTGCCTTTGAGGTGATGAGGAGCATGTTGTCTAACCATTCAGCACCATAGAAGGATCCCAGTATTTGTACCCCCAAGGCACCGGCTACTGTCTCAGCACCACCCATTCCTGAAGACAGCAGAGATCCAGAGCTTCAGGATCCCACATTGGGTGAACCCCTCTCCTCCGAGGCCTCCCCAGGATATCCTTCTGAGGATCCACCTTGGAAGAGAACCTGCAAGAGGAAGCATGTTGACTCCCCAGATGAGTCCATGACTTCAGACACTAACCTCGATGAGTCGGAAGGGTCCCCACGGTCGTCCTCTGACGATATCTCATTTGCAGATATTCTAGAGATCCTCAAGCAAAAAGGCAGCTGGCAGGACTCCACCCGTTCTGATGAGGAGTCAGTGTACCTGAAGGCTTTCGGGTCTCAACCTTCAGCCTCCTGGGATTCTCCGCCTTTTGATGAACTAATGAACCTGGTTAGACGAAAGGAGTGGGAGCCACCCAACACTATGGAACCAGTCCCTCGGAGGCCAAAAAAAGTTTTGTCAGCTCCTTCGGGCAAAGAATTTCTAACAAAGGGGCACCCATAGATGCTATGGTGATGGCAGCAGCCACCAAGAAAGAACTATTAGAGACTGCCTCATCTGTTCATCCTCCGAATAAAGACTCTCAAATGATGGACAGATACGGGAAGTGTATCTTTTCTTCAGCAACTTTCTCTCTGCGATCGCTGAACTACTTATCCCATTTTACGAGACTACAAAGAGATCTCCTGGAAGAGCTAGGAGATACTCTACAAAGTTCAGCTGTAGGGGTGAATGAGAAGGTCTCCTCCCAGCTGTCCACCTTAATTTCCATTGTCAACTCTTCCGTGAGGCTCATATCATATGCAGCAGATGGAGCGAGCAGGGCAGAGGGTTCTGGAGTTTCCCTTAGGAGACACTTCTGGATGCGCTTATGCAATTTTGCAGAGCCCTTTAAGTCTACCTTTACTAATGTCCCTTTTGATGGTTCCTCACTCTTTGGACCCAAAGTAAAAGACACTCTAATCCGGTGCAAGCAGGAAGGGAAAACTTTCTCTGCCATTGGAGTACATTTTTTTGTAACTTCAAGACCTTATCCTAAAGGGCAGAAGAGTGGAAAGATGTGGTTCAAAAAATCCCAGAGATTTTTCCAAGACACATGGGGTGATTCCTTCCCCAGAGGCAGAGGGGGAGGTAATAACGATAGACGCTGCCCCAGAGGCAGAGGGGGCCCGCAAAACCAGGGTGACCGTGATTCCTTTCGCAGATGCCCTTATCAGCGCTCCTGAAAAGAAGCCCGACTGCTCTACTCTGGAGGCAGTCGGGGGACGTTTATCAATGTACCCAGAAGCCTGGCAAAATATCACAAATGACAAATGGGTACTAAATATAATATCCATAGGATACTCCATCCCTTTTTCCAAACCTGTTCCACAAACCTAAACAATCCCAGATGTTCCACCCAATCTAAGGGAACAAGCAACTATAGAGATTCAAAAGTTGCTCCACAAAAGAGTCATCCAAGAAGTCCCCGCAGACCAAATAGGATTCGTAACTCACTCAAGATTATTTTTGGTGCCAAAAAGAACAGGGGACTGGAGGCCCATATTAGACCTACGCAAGTTAAACGAATCTGTCAAGAAGTCAAAGTTCCAAATGGTGACATTGCAGTCTATACTTCCCTTTTTAGGGAAAGACAATTAGATGTGCTCGATAGACCTTCAAGATGCTTACTACCGCATAAAAATTGACAGGACATCAAGGAGGTACGCTTCTGGCTGGGAGCCAGCCATTACCAGTCCAGAGCTCTGCCCTTTGGTCTCACTACAGCCCCCAGAGTGTTCACCAAATGTATGGCAGTAGTCACGGCTCACTTGAGACGTCTAGGATTCCATGTGTTTCCCTATCTAGATGACTGGCTCCTATTTGCCACCACCAAGCATCTACTTCTACAAGCCAGGGACCTAACTTTGGACATATGCAATCAGCTGGGCATTACAGTAAATTTTCAAAAATCTGCCTTGTTGCGCTGCCAACGTGACAGCGGACAAGCTGAGCAGAGCAATCCTAATGCCTCACGAGTGGTCTCTCAATCCAATCACAATGTAGTGGAAATGATTTTCCAAACATGGGGACAGCCTTGCTGCAATCTCTTTGCCACTCCCATGAATGCCAAGTGCAGCAACTACTTTACCCTAATCCTAATACCCAGAGTAATTCAGAAAGCACAATGCTCGGGAAGCAGGATAATTCTCATTGCTCCTTACTGGCCTCGACAAGTTTGGTTCCCCTTCCTTTGGCCTCATCTTCAGGAGAAGCCTTGGATTCTGAACACAGTGCCAGATCTGCTGACTCATATGTCAGGGGAGCTTCATCCTTCTCTCCACACCCTAAAACTGAGAGCTTGGCTGCTCCACTTCCCAATTTAGTCAGGCTTCACAATTTCACTCCTACGGTTAGACATATCTTAATGTCCTCGCACAAAGCTTCCACTAGAAAGCTGTATTCTAGTAAATGGAAGAGGTTTTCCCTCTGGGCTCAAGATAGGAATATCGATCCTTTCTCTGCACCTATTCATTCTATTTTGGAATTTTTGGCGGAACTTTTTCAAAAAGGCTCAGCTGCAGCAACCATCAAGGTTTAACTTGCTGCAATTTCAAATTTTCATATTGGTGATTCTACTTCCAACTTAATGTCACATAGGTTGTGTAGAGCCTTCTTAAAAGGTGCTTCCTTATTAAGACCCCCCTTTAAGGAACCCCTTTGGCCTTGGGATCTAAATGATGTTTTGTCTCCTCTCACTATACCTCCCTTCGAGCCCTCTTCATCTTCAGACCTCAAGTTCCTTTCCTGGAAGACCTTGCTTCTAGTGGCTATAACTTCTGCTAGAAGGGTATCAGAATTGCAACCTCTTTCTATTAAACCACCATATTTGATTTTTCATAAGGATAGGGTATCCTTACGTACAAACCCATCCTTTCTACCTAAAGTCTCTTCCCCAAACAACATAAACCAATCCATAGAACTTCCACTGTTCTTTCCTAATCATAGCAACAAGTCAGAGTACAAGTTACATCAACTGGAAGAGCATAGACAACTCAAGATTCTATTTGCATAGAACCAAAGACTTCAGAAAATCTGACCAATTATTTGTATCCTTCTCTGATGCAAAAAAAGGATCCTCAGTCTCAAAAACTACGCTTTCCAATTGGCTTTCGAATTGTATTACATTCATCTATAACTCAAATCACAAATATTTACCTTTCAAAGTGAAGGCTCATTCCATTAGAGCTATGGCTATGTCATCTGCTTTTCAAGCCAGAATTCCCATAGATAATATTTGTGCAGCAGCTACTTGGTCTACTCCACATTTATTTTATTTATTTATTTTACGTTTGTTGACCGAGCTAGTCCAGCTGGATATATGTCCATTTTCAGTGGAGGCCCGGGGAGAAAAGCTCCACAAATTACAACAACATAAAAGGTCAAGACAAAGACAATAACAGTATAATTTGGTACATAAGTTTTAACAATTATAGTACAAGCCTAAGATTATATATTTTATATTTCAGTAGGAAAAAGAAAAAATTTATCTAAGAATAGATGAATAAGACTAATACATTTGTATTAGAAATGGTGTAGTACACATACTTTTATCACTCATTACAAAGTGGATTTGGCCTCCAGGGACAGTGAGCCACCAAGGGAAAAGGTGCTAGGGACGCTGTCCCATTATTTTAAGAATGAAGGCGAGATAGGACTGTGACGATTGGAGAGAGATGGGCGAAGGCTGCCAGCCTAGTCAGATAGAATTGGATATATAATTCTGGCATTTGTAAAATACTGGCATGTTTCTTGGGAGTAAAAAAATACTGTGAAATGTTGAACTGCAAAATATGTGACAACATTGCACTCTACTGGCCCAGTGAAGCATGTTGTGACCCTTTCATGTTAGAATTCAGCTCCAGTGCATCTGGATGAAGGTTTCATACCCATTGTTTTAAGGCTAAAGTTTATGACCAGAATTTAGATGTGGAATGTGCTTTATTGCTCTATTTTCTGTTAGAATATACATGTGAAATGACTTATATTGCTGGAAGTTTCTGAGCAGGTGTTAGATTGCTAAATAATGCAGTTTGTGGCCTGAGAACTCCAGATAAGTGTCAAAAATGATGTAATTTGGGAGGGCCTTAGAGACATGTTTGTTAGTAATGTTTAAATTCTATTTCTCACAAGAGACTGGGGGCATTTTGATTTTGGATATCTAACTCGGCACTCTACCTAAGCTCACATGTAAGTTTCTAGCACTGTGATTTCTTGTAGGAATAGTTAAAGCTAGTAAAGATTAATTAGGTATTTTTCTTTGAAATCAGACCTGTCCTAGTGTATTATTTTAAGTTTCTGTGTGATCTCTGAACTCTTAGATATTTCTGTGGTGTAGTAGTTTTGTCTTGTGTTTTAATTATTTATTATTAAATATTTTAAAAACCTTTACCTGTGGCTGGTTTGTGTAGAGATAAGCTCTAGAGTACTTTTTATTAGCTGATATTATTAGCTGGGTGGTGGCGGTGATTACTACTGTATGGTCTAGGTAAAGGGGCACAGCTGGAGAATCTGTGTCAGCCTTTCCCAGGAGTGTCTGTGAAGTTGTATAAATACTTATCTCAAAGTGTGTGTGTGTTGTGTCAGCTACTTGGCAGGGGCACGAAGCACTGGTTGAACAGAGAGGGTACTGGAGGTCTAGCTTGCCCAGCTAGGCTGAGACCTGGACCATATAACTGTGCCAGTGGAGAGTCTTATTGGGGACCTGGTGAGGAAAGGAGCAACCAGCCCCAGACTGACTGTGATCTCTGTGTGCACTTAAGGGAAATTGTACTTTACTGTGTGTATTAGTTATCCTTTCCTCTCTTCTAGGAGACAACCTCCCTGGTGTTAGTGGTGAGGATTGAGGCTCCTTGATTGCTGGGCCAGGGCATGGTCGTCACAAGGACAACATAACATAAAGAAGTTATGTACTCAAGGTTACCGAGTACGTAGCATGAAACAACAAAAACCAAGAGGGTAGGCTCCACAAGTGTATCCAAGGTGGTAGACTTCGAAAATAAAAACAGTGATTCAAGAAGTAAGTCAATTAGGATAAACCTCTTGTGTAAAAATCCACATGAAACCACGTAAAATCCGAGAATTTATTATACACAAGGACCAGACAAAGCGAATAACTGAATAAATGAATAATTTGGTTACTGAGGAACTTGACGTGAGGATGGAAGGTTCAGGGGACCCTGACACCATTTTTGACACCTTGGAGGGTGATGACTGGTCAAATCAAGGCCCCCAAAAAAACTACAGAGGGGGGAGGGGGAGGAATTGGAAACCGAAACAATCAGCTGCCCCGAAGAAATATTACAACACGCGGAGCAACAACAAACAGTGGGATTAACGTTATTTGAAATTGTGACCAACAAGGATGCTGATTTTAAGATCTACAATTACACCGAGTGCCATGTTGACAGTGGACTGGTTGAACTTTTTGCTAAAGGGCTTACTTTTGTACCTTCTCAAGCTTGCAACATTGTAGAACTGTTAATTGATTTTAAAATGTTCATCAGGAAGCTGAATCTTAACATGATATTTGGTAATTCTAACTCTCATGTTGACCCACTGCGTGTCCCTAGTAGTTTTAACCCACCCTTAAACAACTCACTGTATTTGTTTGAACAGCTTTGTGAATTAGAATTTAGAGAAATAGTTTCTAGAATGTGGAGTAACTATCAGTACAACATTTCTAAGGATGACAAACATTTACTGACACTGTTTAGGAATTTACCAGTGAGACTTATGAAACCGGATAAGGGAGGGGGTCTAGCAATTGTCCACAATGTTAGTACTATTCTACCGTTTCCATCTCATAATACATGTTTACATTTTTTGCACTATGTATATTATTAATCATTGAAGGTTTAATTCATTAGTTTTTCTTATACATATGCATTTTTATATTATATTATTATATTTAATTAGTGTCAGATAGGCAGTCTATTGGTAGAAGATGTAATCGGCTAGTCAGTGTTATTTGCACAGAGTTGGTTTACACACATATGGTTCATTTTCATTTTCCATCTTTATTTGGATGTGAACACTGTAAGTATTGTACTTTTGACGACTGAGTAGTTCGTACAATGTTTTATATTTTTATTGCAACTTATTTTCAGTCATGTATTTAGTAATACCAGGAATTTGAGGAACAGTATATATATATATAAATATATATAGGATGTTCAACAGTATGTAATAGCAAAGGAGTGTTGCTCTTTAAGACATAATTGTTTGTGCAAGGTTGTTGGCGCCAAAATGTATTTAAATACAACTGGAGTGTTTCAATCATGGTTCTGAGGAAGTCTGATGCTTATCAGACGAAAGCGCTTAACCTATTGTTGCTGCTATTACCTTGGTGTTCAGTGTGTTTTTAATAATAAAACGGATGATTATTTTACTTTTTTGGTGTCCGAGCTTTTTGGATACGTATTGCTGACGCCCTCTCTGGATCATTGACATTTGGTAGGATTCGTGTTCTTTGTTACTGTTTAGGAATTTACCAATGAGACTTAT
Organism: Protopterus annectens; assembly: GCF_019279795.1. Taxonomy (NCBI): domain Eukaryota; kingdom Metazoa; phylum Chordata; order Ceratodontiformes; family Protopteridae; genus Protopterus; species Protopterus annectens. Next base: position 331,994,807 of record NC_056729.1, on the reverse strand, counting down.
GAAACCGGATAAGGGAGGGGGTCTAGCAATTGTCCACAATGTCGACTATGTAAAAATTATGTTGACATTACTTGAAAAGGACACCTATGAGTCAGTAAGCAAGAACCAGCTCAATCAAGCATACCACCATATTAAGTCACACATCAATGACTTATTTATTGACGGTTTAATTAATGGCGAGCAAAGCCAATATCTAACAATGCTTGCCCCTAGAATCCCAAAAATTTTTGGGATTCCGAAACTCCACAAAGACTTAAAAAAAAACCCTTTTCGTACACTTGTTGATGCACGTCAATCAATAACTTACCCTGCTGCTAAACTGGTTGATTCAATTCTTAAAAAATATGTGGAGGGGGAAACCCAAATATTGAGGGACTCATGGTCCTTTCTTGAGAGTATGCAGAAAGTGGTGTTTGACAGTTCATTTAACTTTTTGACAGTGGACGTGTGTGACCTCTATTCTAGTATTCCCCAGGATTTGGGTATCCGGTGGGTTGTAGAATTTATAGGGTCAAAGGGAGCTACTAGCGACCAATGTAATCTAGTCGAACAACTACTGGACATGATTTTGAAGAACAACTATGTTTCCTTTGAGGACAAGTTGTTCTTACAGAAAATAGGTGTAGCTATGGGGTCCCCAGTGGGCGCAAGTTTTGCAAACTTAGTCATGGCCCACTGGGAGACATCTTGTGTGCTGAATAGTGTTTGGAAACAAAATATTTATATGTATAAAAGATACCTGGACGACATCTTCATCTTATTGAAAGGGGATGAGACATCAGCTCAGGAGCTAGTAAAATTTCTTAATTCTACTACAGAGTTCCTTAAGTTCACTATGAACTTTCAAGAAAATAATATTTGTTTCCTAGATATTGTCCTAAGTAAACATCAAGGGCATTATACATCTAAAATCCACAGGAAAAGCACGTTCTCCAACACATACTTACACTTTTCCAGTTCCCACCCTCGCCACCAGAAGAAATCAGTGGTGAAGGGCCAACTGGTAACGGTGGCCAGGATGACCACACTTGAGGAAGATTTTGTTAATGAATGTGAGAATCTGTACCAAATGTTTCAACATCGAGGATACCCAAGTTCATTCCTAGAAGGAATATTCAGTGAGGTTATCTCAAAAAGGGAACATGGGGTATTCAAAGCAATACTAGGGCCACGGAATATAGTAACATACCCTGATGAACCAAATGCGAACGGGACTGATTCCCAAATCATTGGGGCTCTTAATAACTCAGGGGTTACTACTGTCGAGTCAGTAGGGAGAAACAAAAACTTTATGGTCTCATTTGTTTTCACCTACTGCCCAGAAGCCTTCGAAATTTCTAAGGTGGTCAGAAAATACTGGTTCTGCCTATCTTTGGATAATGAACCAACACAAACCTTTGAACTTGGACCCACTATTACATTTAGGAGGGGCACCAATATGAAACAACTTCTTGAAAGGAAATCGGTGAGATCCAGGGTTAAGGGAGGTACCAGAAAGTGCGGGGCATGTAGGCACTGTGCACACATCAACACTGCCGATTCATTCACAATAGGGAATGAAACATTTGTGATTTGGAAACGTTTCAATTGTAACAGTAGGCGTGTTGTTTATTTGGCACAGTGCAAACAATGTCCCGCATTTTATGTTGGCAAAACGGACAGGTGTTTGAAGGACAGGGTGTATGAACATGGTTACGCAATTAGTACAAACAAGGATGAAAATGCCCTTGCAAAACATTGTAATCGGAATGAAGGCCATTTATTTGATTTTATGGCCATCGACCAAGTACAGACTGACAACTTTAATCTTGTCAATGAAAACCTGCTAAGGCTCCAATTGGAAAAGAAGGAACTTAGTTGGCAGTTACGTTTGGTGGCACACAAAACCCCTGGCCTCAATGAGGCTTGTTCGATTATGTGTTTACTCAAACTCAATAGTTTATTAAGATAAAACTACTACCTACAATACGAATTTTTCATTCAGGTCATTAGACACCTGTACCGGGTAAACTTTGTGTACATATTTATCTGGCTACTCCCTAAGGAAATTCTTACAGGATGAAATTGATGTCTATTAGGTTAATAAATATAATGTGACTCAGTGTAGAGATACATAAACATTTTCAGCCAAACTGTTGCTAATTGTATTACATATTTCTTTTTTAAGTAAATTATTTTATTACAACTGTATTAGTTTGACATGGGAGGGTAGGACTGTTGAATGTACATTAGTGACACACACATACATACACACACTTATTTTACAATGGTTGTGTTTGTTAGTAAGTTAACATGTCTGGTTGGAACAGGATGTTTTTTCAAAACTAAATAAGTTTCTTTTACTACCTATTGTATTTTACTTTATCCCACCCCATTTGTTTATTTTCAGTAGTTCTCATTATTTGGCATATTTAGAGCCATTTTCTTAAGTTGATTTTAAACCTAAACATCACTCACTTGTTTATCCAACAGTGTACTATTCACTATTTACAATATTTATTCAGCATATTTATTTTTTTTTTCACCGTGGTTATTTTAAACTTTTAACCAAAATTTGTCTATCAGAGGATGTTTCCTGTCGTGTCCACTAGGTTAATCTATTTAGCCAGTTTGATTTAGCTTGCTTTTTTCATGACGGTTGTTTAGATGTTACAGAGCACTACTTTAATGAACCAATTATGCAAACTAAGTATTTAAATAGAGCATTTTAACAGGACTAATGTTTGTCTGAAGAAGTTCGGGCAGTGTACCGAACGAAAAACGCTTTTTTTGAGTGTTTTACGTTATTCGCTTTGTCTGGTCCTTGTGTATAATAAATTCTCGGATTTTACGTGGTTTCATGTGGATTTTTACACAAGAGGTTTATCCTAATTGACTTACTTCTTGAATCACTGTTTTTATTTTCGAAGTCTACCACCTTGGATACACTTGTGGAGCCTACCCTCTTGGTTTTTGTTTGTTTTTGAAGTTATGTACTCACCATAACATTCCATGTTTGTTATCCATCTCACCGTTCATTCTTATGAACCCTCCCTCCTTCCCCCTGCCAAAGACTCCTTGTGGACCTGGTAGATTTTTTACTACTTTTCAGGAGTTCTTTCTCTCAGCTTGTTTCACCTTCCAGTACATACAGTAGACTTAGATACATGTTTATATGTAAATGTTTGTAGATAAGTATATAGGATACATATTGTTTCAGTATTAGCAGCAAACAAGATCTGGGGAATTACACCACTGCACTGTGGGATACCTTCTTGCCACAAGCCAGGTTTGAGACTTTCAGCTAATTATTCAGCCGTGTCAGAGCCAAGGATCAGCTCCGAACCCATCATTGTAACAATGAACAGCGATATGGACAACAAACATGGAACGTTATGGTGAGTACATAACTTCTTTTTTTGGAGTGATTGACTCATCCCAAAAGGTGTTGGATAGATTAGACAGGAAAACAAGAAGGATGCTTCATGCTCATCAAATGATTTATAAAAATCAGTGCATACCAAGATTAAATATTCCCCATTCCGAAGGAGATGTGGGCCTCCTTGAAATTGATTACATGTATAGATCTGCAATCATGGGACTGCAAAAAATCTGCTGACCTCACAAGACCCAAGCATAGTGAAAGTTTTGAAATATGAAGAGAATAAATCTAAGATGACTTCCCTTCTTAGTCTAGCAGAAGCATATCAGCATCAAACAGGAATGGAAATCAAACCAAAAGTAGATAAAAATCAGGCAGCAACTGAATCTGCCAAAAACAAAAGAAAGAATATAAGGTGAAGGATCAGATTAATAGGCAAGAAATGTGGAAAATGCATAAATATAGTTGCAAGTATAGAAAACTCTTGGAACAACCTCACATTGATCAGGATCAAACTCAGTAATTATTAAGGAGAGGCAAATTTAAACCAAAAGATGAAAGGTTAATATTGGCGGCCCAAGAAACGTAAGCCACAAAGCATCATAGAAAATGATGAAGTATACATCACATGGGATCACCCATTACCAACAGTTCAAAAGATAGATGCGAGAAAACAAGATATAGTGGTCCATGAAAAGAAGACAGAAGTACTATTGATCACTGAAATCGCTGCACCCGGAGACTATAGTGTCTTGCGTACAGAGAGACACAAAGTCATAAAATATCAGGATTTGCAGGCAGAAACAAGAGCAATTTGGAAGAAAGATAACCAGACAGTTCCAATAGCTGTAGGAGCAAGGGGTCTTATAAAAAATAATCTACAATCGTATATATGTTACAGATACATGTAACTCTGTACAAATTACAGAAGGAGTCATTACTGGGCACATTGTGGGTGCTACAAAGAGCACTTCTGGCTGGCATCCAAGATTTAAACAATACTAATTTCATGAATTTTAATCATACTTTGATTTAGAAATGGAGTCCATTCCCATCATGGTATTAGAAACTCAAAAGATTTGGAGAAATAAAAAAAAAATGGGACTTAACCCATATGTCACTAGATGGGTAGCCAACTGGTTTATCAACAGAACTCATACAATCAAAGTTGGGGATTCCACCTCTACCGGCAGACCAGTTACCACAAATGTAACAGAAGGATCTGTGCTGGGCCTCTTACTGTTTGGAATCTATTTCTCAGAAGTCCAGGAGAAAATAGATGGCATGTGGCTTACCATGGTCACTGTTGACTGCAAACTAGGTGCAATCATTGAGCCCCCCAATGATGTTGACATACTACAAAAAAGGCTTACACAGACAAATGAATGGTGCCAAAGCCATAGACTTAAACTAAATGCAAAATAATGCATTATCACCCCTTTCAGTAAAGGGGAAGTCCCTGTAAACTACAATATTAACAATATCCCCCTTAGCTCAAACCCCATGGCAAGAGATTTGGGAACACAGGTTGATAGCAACCTTAACATCGATCACCATGTATCCACTGTGGTAACGAAGGTCTTTTATATTGTACATCTCATAAGTAAGGGCATCACATCCAGAGCTAAGGATGTTATAACTTCCCTGTACTCATCCTTTATCAGACCACTAACAGAGTAAAATGCTCCCTTCTGTATGTACCTCACCAGACACCTGTAGCAGCTGGAGAGACCTCAGTGGTTTCTCACCAAGAAAATTCAGGGCCTTCACCACATGACCTACATGGACAGACTGAAAGCCCTCTCACTGTACTCTGTATCTTATAAGCTGCTAAGAGGTGACTTGTGCCTGGCCTACAGAGCAGTCTTTGACCCTGCCCTAATAGAAATGCTGCACATCTACAAGTCACATGGGACAAGATTCAGTCACTCTAGGGATCTTAACCTAGCCTGGGACATTAACAGGACATGCTGGAGAGACAGATATGTCTCTCAGAGATTGCCACTCCTCTGGAACAAGCTCCCAGTTCATGTAAAACAGAGCTCCTCAATGACCCTATTTAAACGTAATTTAGACAACTGGATGGGAGACCATAAATGTACCCCGGGAGTGTCACCTATGTCCCCCTTGGATAAGGGCAGTCAGTGCTGATCATAGACTTGCACTGCAAATATAGACTATACAACCTGGTCAATAAGGGAACAAGGCTATAACATGGCTTATAAAGGCTCTAGGGACAGTAGCCTAGTAACTTCCTATGAACCTAAGGTGACATCTGCCTGGGCACCAGGCCAGTGTCTGATCCTGCTCTGGTGGGATGATTGCATATGCAATAATCTGATACCACTGATGACATCAGCATTGTCTGTTGAGCATATGATGATAACAATGTCCCACATGCTGGTGTAAAAGGCTCACTGTAATGTCAAGTAACCGCTCTCTCTCTCGCGCCCGCACACACACACACACACACACACACACACACACACACACACACACACACACACACACACACACACACACACTTGACTGCAGTGAAAACAGAACCCCTACCTATGTAGACAGACTACAGAACACAATACTTTTTGTAAGCGCCATGGCACAAGTCTGACTTTTATATGTCTGCAGGTCAACTTATAGTGGATGACATCAGCAGGCCATGTGGGAGACAAGAGGTTGGGAGGGCTGAATGAAATGGATGTGTAGGCTTGTGCAAGTATCAAAAGACTAGCAACCCATGCCACTGGAGAAGTAACTGTAGGTTAGCAAGTCTACTCTGCTGAGTAAAAATACACGCACACATCCAGTTGACTGCAGTGAGAATAAAACTCCTACTAATCCAAGTACAGAGACTACAGAACACAGTACTTTACAGAAGCGCCACAGCACAAGTCTGACTTTTATATGTCTGCAGGTTAACACCTAGTGGATGACATCTATCTGCAGGTCATGTGGGGAACAACAGACTGGGAGGGATGCATGAAATGGATGTGTAGGCTTGTACACACACTTGACTGCAGTGAAAACAGAACCCCTACCTAAGTACACAGGCTACAGAACACAGTGCTTTATGCAAGCACCACAGCACAAGTATGACTTTCATATGTCTGCAGGTCAACATATAGTGGATGACATCAGCAGGCCATGTGGGAGACAAGAGGTTGGGAGGGCTGAATCAAAGGGATGTGTAGGCATATGCAAATATCAAAAGACTAGCAAGCCATGCCATTGGAGAAGTAACTGTAGGATAGCATGAATAATAAGCTGTGTAGTGATACAAACACACACACACAATTAACTGTAGTGAGAACAGAACCCCTATCTATCTAAGAGCACAGTACTCTACACAAGCACCATGGCACAAGTTTGAATTTTACATTGCTGCAAGTCAACGTATATTGGATGGCATCAGCAGTGCATGTTGGAAAGAAGGTGGGAGGCCTGCCTGAAATGGATGTGTAGGCAGGTGCAGGTATCAAAATACTGTCAGTTTATGGGGTAGTAACTGCAGGATACACACTTGCACTTCTGATAGACACACACACACACACACACACACACACACACACACACACACACGCACACACTTGACTGCAGTGAGAGGATAACCACTACCTATCTAAGATACACAGACTACAGAACTCAGTATTTTATACAAGATTCACAGCACAAGTCTGACTTTTACATGGCTGCATAGATTACATCAGCAGGCCATGTGGGGGACAACAGTTTTGGAGGCCTGCATAGGCACATAGATTCACAGGTTTATATGAGGCTAGTAGCTTAACAGCACTAGGGTGTATAGAAGCCTAGGTGTGTAAAAATACAAGTACCCTTACTGAACACAGTTGGATGTTTGAGTTCAACAGAGCAAGGTTCTCAGCACCACTGACTAGCCCTGTCCATGAGAGTACACACAACATTATATATATATATATATATATATATATATATATATATATATATATATATATATATACATACACACGTACATACACACTTTGTAGTGTGAATGTGTATGTGTGTAAAGCAATACTGAGCTCCCAGGGTTGTACTGCTTTGGAGTGTGGGTTGGGGGACAACACATGTAAGTATTGTGAATATCTGAAGCATACTTAGAATGTGCCCTGAATTTGTAATGTTTCCAAACGTAGTTTTATGTTATATAAAGGAAATGGACAATAAACACCAATAAGAAAGCATGATATATATAGTTCCATAGTGCAGTGAGCAGTGGATTTGCGCAATGATTAAAAAGTGTACACGCATGTGAGTTCTACCTGTTTGCACGTAGGTAAGTGGTGTGCAAATACAAGCCATATTGCTAACTTCTGTCAAGCAGAATGCAACAGTGGCAAGCAATTTCATGTACAGTTGTTTATGTGTTTTTCGCAAAAGTTAAAGCCATGCTGGTCAAGATAGCAGCAATACATTTACAGGACTATACTACACAGTATACCCAAAGTCATATATTTGATCATAAATATAATAATACATAGATTACTCTATCAGTAAAAATACTACTATATGGAATATGGTGTATTCAAATGCAGGACCATGTCTATGGCAGTCCTACACTTACACATGTTGCCACAAGAATAATAAAGAAACAGTTGTCTATGTTGCACTTTACTGTCACAGCAGAAAACAAAGGTTGCACACTCTGTACTAGAACCCAGTACCATCTGTACTCCAGGCCAAGTTTTCAAGATGGCCAAGTGCTTTAATTGACTGTATCTGGTTACTATTTTTGGCCTTCTGCTTCGTACGTGGTCCACCGTATTTTGCGCAAATCAGATAAACAAAGCCATTACCCGCTTCTGCTGTTTGCACTATGCACCACATCATGCAAAATGTGCAATGAAAAATGTGAAGAATAAGAAAGAAAAACTTAGTAATGCACACATATAAGTAAAATACGTGTCTGTTGTCACATGTTAAGGTACTTTCTGTAAAAATCTTGTAAAAATCCACCACTATTTACTTCATTACTGCACCAAGTTAAGATATACAAGGATATGCCATAATATTATTAAAGAATACATTCTAGATTCAGGACTTAACTTGCAAAAGCAGCAGTTGATACAATTTTATTTCAGGCCTAGAATTTCCTTCTCTCTACTCCCATGGTATTGAATTATGCAGGAAAAAAACAGAATGCAGGCTACATGGATGCTTTACAGCTTGTTGAATAGCTCCACCGTACTGAAAAATCGCCTGCTTATGCCGTAATCAGCACCTACGAAAACAACTGCTGCTTTGCTGAATATATCAACTCCGTTGGTGCTCATTAGTGCATGATGTGCACCTATGCACCGCTGCATGCATCAATGCTGAAATGTGGTAAATACAGGTGATCTTGTTATTAGTTTTCTCCGTTCCTGTGACATCTCGCAAACATGCAGCTCAAAAAGTTGTAGGAAAGGTTGCAGACCCTATACTAGAACCCAGGGCATTCTATACTCTAGCCCTATACATACACATGCTGCCACAGGAACAGCTACATGACATGCATCAACAAACCTGCTATTCATTTCTCCATTTCCCGTGGTTGTGCTAAGTGCCACATCACACCAAGGACAAAAATTAAAAAAAGAATTTTAACTTAAAGCAGACACAGACGATACAGTTTCACAAGCAATAAAGAGGATGAATCAGAACTTGTAAATTGTGCACTGCTTACATGCACTTTTACACTTCATAGACGTATATGTACACCTCTGTAAGTGTGACATGACACACCCCCAGATGTCATCATTTACTGCTGCTCTGCATTCAAGAGGAACACTATGGAGGTGCCTACACGAAGTGAACACCCCTACACGGTTACAAGTTTTTGAGATTCATCAATTCTAATGAGTATTGACTTCATTTGCATCTTCACCATGCTGACAACCCTGAATCTACATGGCTGGTAACTATGTAGGCAGGGAAACTGAAGGGGACCCCAATGTTGTACACTCAAGGTAGGGTATTACTGAAGTATATATACATATATAGATATATATATATATATATATATATATATATATATATATATACACACAGAAATGCAGGTTTTGAATACTATGTTTCATGGGGTTTACACTTTTAGCTGTCTACATTAGTTATGAATACATTCTTCATTTGGGGGTGGGGGTACAAAGCTGCATTTATATCATGGCACTTAAAAAGGAATTGTTGCTATTGTTAATCTCATTTTCTAGCATCCAACATGTTTGATAATGTCATAATGTGTGTGGGGTTACTTGCTCTTGTTTCCATGTAGACTCCTTTCCATGGCTGTATTCGGAAAGCTTTCGAGTACATGGCCAACCCGAGCATGGAGTCTACACGGTTGCTTTACAACCTGTTGAATCGCACGACCATGTTGATTTGCTTCCTTAGCATACAGTTCAGCTACTTATGCTGTAATTTGCATGCCACTGAAGTTTCCATGTTTGTGCGTCAGTACAAGCTTGGAACAAAATGATAAAAAGTTTATTATACAATAACCCCCCATTAATATTCCAAAATGTGCATGCTGATTGGTCAGTGTGCCCATTGTAAATCCCACAATATACCAACAGAAAAAGGACCGGTCGCCCGGACTTTTTTCCATTGGTATAAAGTGTCCAAAACCTTTTTTTTTTAATAAATGAAAAAAAAAAAAGAAAGAAATAAACGGTGTAACAGAGATTTTCTTTTCTCTGTTGCTTCCGTTTCAGAGCACTGATGCACTGGGTATGTGTAGGAACGCAAGTCCTACACGCATACGCAGTATATCAAGACAAGGAAGCAGTATACCACCATCGGCAGAAGAACAGTAATGTGCTGTTATACAAAGACATTATTTAAGAAAAGTAAGTATTTCTTAAATTATGTCATTGTATAATAGAAATAACCAACTCCGTGGTTGTGGTATATTGAAATTTACCCATGGTTGGCTTTATTTAATCACTCGGGCTTCACCCTTGTGATTAAACCATGCCAGCCGTGGGTAAATCTTCAATATACCACACCACGTCGTCGGTTATTGCTTAATAATCAAACAGCAGCTGTGTTTCTTGGACATCAAACATGTGCAAGAAATTGACAACTTGTCTGGCTGTTGGTGCAGAGGTTAAAGTTGAGAGATATTGCTCCTGTGGTACATGGTTGATTCCCTCAGCCCTTGTTTGTCTACTGTGTGTCCTTGACCAAGTAACTTAACCAGACATTGCTTCTGGGTCACACCTGAAAAAAAAATGTGTCCAGCGGGCCTATCTGGTTAACATATAGGATTATTATTATTACTATAACAGCACCTAAAGGAGAATGTATTGTACACTCAGAGTCAACTAGATTAATAGAAAAATGCTTCAAGAACCTACAGCTACAAAGGCATGCAAAATGGAAAGAAAACTGAACACTACACAATATAAAATTACATTTGTGGTCTAAAACAAAGGAGGATACAGACTATGGGTTATGTAGTGAATAAACCATATGGGCACATGGCAGAAATTATACAACTAAAAAGACATAAAAAACAAACAGGACAAAATACTGAACTAAAGAAACATACACATAAAAATCAAACAAAATTTATTAGGGACAAAAAGAAAAAAAATATGGTTCAAACTGGCTCTATCAAATGGTGCAAGGTAAGGGATTAAAATCAGCAGGTGTATCTCAGAAGTCTAGATATGCACAAAAAGTTATATTTTATATTAAAGAAATGCTGTTTCTTAAAGATGAATTCAGTTACGCATTTCTGTAACCTTCTACCCATTTTTTTGCTTAGTTATCGATACATAAGCTATCTGGAATTCACACACAACAGAGTGCAGCAGATGCACTCTAATAATACTCCAAATTCACTTCACAGGGCAGTTCACAGCAATGCAGACAATGCATTATGCCTTATCTTTGAATCCCCTTTCTGTAGCTGCTGAACTGCATGTCTATGAATCATGGCCTATTTTTTTAACAAACAAAAATAAGGACTGATATTACAAACAGCACCTGATAGAGTTTCACTGGCCACATCCCTTTCAACAGATGGAACTCTATTCACTAATATATTGGGTAATGTGCTGCTCAGTTTCCATCAACATTATGACAATAATTGCCAAATACAGACACCTCTACAGAAGACAGATGAGAAATAAAATACAAGTGCCTTTACTGTGGTGTGCAGACTTCTGTGACTCTAGTCATAGGAGTCTGAAAATGTAGCAAGCTCATCAACATATTACTAATATCATAATCAGTCTCAACTTTACCCAGTATCTTGCCAGTTTAAAACATAGTGTTCCTGTTTAGCTTGGTACTACTGAGTTCCTATTTCAGTGAAACTTTGGTACATCTTTAAAAGTGTGATAAAATGGACTCATCAGTGATACCTACAGTCTGAGAGAATATGAATTTTACTTGTATGAGAACAAATTATTATGTCAACATCTGGCAAGGCTGGGTTTCTGGCTTGCTTTCCACACATAATGTAAAGGATCATAGTATCACTGTAATGGTGACTGTAATACAACACACAGGTATATCCGTTACATACTTACTTCATCTGTTGTTAGTGCTGTAAGACGGTAAACCTTCACTGGTCCAAAGAACCCTTCAATGCCAGGAACATGCTTGCTGCCACCAAGGACAAAGAAGCCAGCAGTGTCATTAAAAAACACATCTTCATCGCAGCTGGAAAACAATGCAGCACCATTTTAGTCCAGGACTTTCAGCTTCTTTGTAAAATTCATTAATAAACGAGATAAACCAATCCTTATATATATATGGTTCTAGGTTATAACACCAACAGCACACAACATCGACAACGACATCACCGACACCACATCATCGACAGTTCACAAACACGACACCGCACACACTCAACACATCATCACAACAACCAATAAATAAAACAAATTCCCTGACCAAAAACCACACACACAACACAAGCACACCTAAATCCTAACAAACAAACACTAAACCTTACATACACAACTATCCACAACCCTAACCGAAACCCTAACCCTAAGGTCCGTCACTATCGCACACTAACCTAACCCAGCCTAACCCTAACTCACTTAACCCGCCCCTAACCCAAAAAAATTCACTACTGCACCCTTACCTAACCCGCGCCCTAACCCTAACTCACTTAACCCGCCCCTAACCCAAAACATTCACTACTGCACCCTTACCTAACCCGCACCCTAACCCTAACTCACTTAACCCACCCCAACCCCTCCAGACCGTCAACATCGCACACTTACCTTACTCGCACCCTAACGTCCGTCACTACCGCATACTTACACATCCTTTCCCTATCTCGGTGCTCTCCGCATCGGTGTTTTCATCCGTCGATCTTCTGGCGTCGGTGATTTCGCTGTCGGTCTTCTCATCTGTCAGCGTTGTAACCTAGACTCATATATATATATATATATATATATATATATATATATATATATATATATATCTATATCTATATATATATATATATATATATATATATATATATATATATATATATATATAGAGCTAGATAAATATATATATATATATATATATATATATATATATATATATATATATATATATTGCATGCACACACACACACACACACATATTTGCACATTAATAGGTGTGTGTGTTTGTGTGTGTGTGTGTGTGTGTGTGTACATATATCTATATATATATATATATATATATATATATATATATATATATATGTGTGTGTGTGTATATAAAAATACACATACATATAATATACCCACCCACACACATACATACATATATAGATAGATATATTATACATACGAGTGTACATTAAATCATCTAATTAGAAAATGATCACAGTACAAGAGGCTGAAAAAAAATCATCACACACACACTTCATATCACACTACTACGTGTCCAAACCTCTACATACACAATCAACACGCATAGCAAGCAAAAAAAAGTAACTCTTAGATGTGCACTTCTCATGTGATAAAGTACATGCAATATCACATACACCATGCTACCTAATACCATTTTTTTGCATTGTGGCAAGTGCGCCTCCCCCCAACAACTTTATATATCTAGATATAACAGCTCAGATTGCACGACAGCTGGGGAAAAGCCTACTCTCAGTTCCCACTGTGACGCCATCTTACACAGTCAAAATACTAACACCTTTTGATTGGTTGTGTAAAAATATCAGCAACTTGACTGTACACAGTTCCAAAACATTTGACAAACTTTTGACAATTCAAACACAGGATGTCTCTGTCTCTCTCTCTTTATATATATATATATATATATATATATATATATATATATATGCCAACACAGGTGACTGAAACTCATTTGATTACTCCTGCCGATGTTAACTTCATACAAGATTGTGCACAGTGGGGATCAGGGAATTTGCCCTTTCCACACTGTAGCGAGATCTCAGAGCTGATGTATGTAATTAGCTGAGGGTGTGAGGGGGTATAACAAATGTTAAATGTTTCGTTTTTTCAGTGTTTTGGATTTTGATCGTTCAGGGTTGATCATTACACATTTGAGATTTGTGCACTTTGATATTTAGAAGTGTGTATATACAGTGGATATAAAAAGTTTACATACCCTTGTTAAAATGTCTATAAAAAAATAAGAACATAATAAACCATTTCAAAACTTTTCCCACCTTTTAATGTGACCTATAACCTTTACAATTCGATTGAAAAACAAACAAATCTGTTAGGGGAAAAAAAAATAAAAAATAAAAAAACGTATAATATAATGGTTGCATAAGTGTGCACACCCTTAAACTAATACTTTGTTGTGTGCCCACACCTTTAAACTAATACTTTGTTGAAGCACCTTTTGATTTAATTACAGCCTTCAGTCCTCTTAAGTAGGAGTCTATCAGCATGGCAAATCTTGACTTGGCAATATTTGCCACCTCTTCCTTGTAAAAGCGCTCCAAATCTTGTCAGATTGCGAGGGTGTCTCTTGTGCACAGCCCTCTTCAGGTCACCCCACATATTTTCTATTGGATTTAGGTCTGGACTCTGGCTGGGCCATTCCAAAACTTTAATTTATTTCTGGTGAAGTCATTCTTTTGTTGATTTGGATGTATGCTTGGGGTCATTGTCATGTTCAAAGGTGAAATTCCTCTTCAGCTTTCTAGCAGACGCCTGAAGGTTTTGGGCCAAACGTGACTGGTATTTGGAACTGTTCACAATTCCCTCCACCTTGACTAAAGCACCAGGTCCAGCTGAAGAAAAACAACCTCAAAGCATGATACTGACATCACCATGCTTCACTGTGGGGATGGTGTTCTTTTGGTGATACAAAGTGTTCTTTTTGCGCCAAACTTACCTTTTGGAATTGTGGCCAAAAAGTTCAACCTTGGTCACATCAGATCATAACACATTTTCCCCACACGCTTTTCGGAGACGATGTATTGTTTTGCAAATTTTGACTTGATGTATTGTTTTGCAAATTTTAGCTAGGCCTGGATGTTTTTCTGTGTAAGAAAAGGCTTCTGTCTTTTAACCCTACCCCATAGTCCAGACATATGGAGAACACAGGAGATTATTGTCACATGAAATACACAACCAGTACTTGCCAGAAATTCCTGCAGCTCCTTCAGTGTTACTGTAGGTCTCTTGGCAGCCTCCCTGACCAGTTTTTGTCTTGTCTTCTCATTAATTTTGGAAGAACGTCCAGTTCTTTGCAACGTCACTGTTGTCCCATATTTTCTCCACTTTTTGATGACTGTCTTCACTGTGTTCAATGGTATATCCAATGCTGTGGAAAATTTTTGTACCCTTCTCCTGACTGATGCCTTTCAACAATGAGATCCCTTTGATGCTTTGTAAGCTCTCTGCGAACCATGGCTTTTGCTGTAGCAGGCAAATAAGTAAATGTCAGGAAAATCCTACTAGGACAGCTGAACTTTATTTGGGGTTAATCAGAGTCACTTTACTTGATGGCAGGTATGTACCCAAGAAGACTGAATGCTGTAATTAAATCAAAAGGTGCTTCAACAAAGTATTAGTTTAAGGGTGTACACACTTACGCAACGAGCATATTGTACGTTTTTTATTTTTTATATTTTTTCCCCCTAACAGATTTGTTTTTCAATTGAATTTTACAGGTTATAGGTCATATTAAAGGTGGGAAAAGTTTTGAAATGATTTATTGTGGTATTATTTTTTATAACACAAAAACCTGTCATTTTAACATGGCTGTGTAAACTTTTTATATCCACTGTATGTATGTATGTATATATATATATATATATATATATATATATATATATATATATATGTATATATATATATATATATATATGTATGTATGTATATCTATATATATATATATATATATATATATATATTATATTCATATATATATATATATATATATATATATCTTATAGGATCATAGGAAGTTACTAGGCTATTGGCCCGGAGGCCCTTACAAGCCTAGCCAAGAATTTAGCCCATGTTCAAAAAAGTCAGCACCCTATTCCACTGTCCAGCAGGGACACAAGTGGAATCCCAGGGGTGTATTTCTGTTCCCCATCCAGTTATCAAGGTTGCGCTTAAAACGGTTTAATGAGGTACTCTGCTTATGGAGAGGGAGTCTATTCCACAAAAAGGGGAGTCTCTGGAACACAAATTTGTCTCACCAACATGTTCTATTGAAGTCACAGAGAAGGTTGAGGTCACGTGTGCAGGTTACTCGAATGGAGCTTGATTGCAGATATGCAGCATTCAGTTTGAGGCCATGTTTCTGGCACCAGTCATTTGTTTGGGTGAGACCCTCTTGGAGGATGTCCACATCACTAGAGGAATTGATGACAGCACCCAGTTTGCAGTCATCTGCAAACTTGGTCAGCCATTGCACACTAGATTTGGCCTGTACCTCTGAGAAGTATATCACAAACAGCAGAGGCCCCAAGCCCGATCAATTGGGTACACCGCTTGTTATGGGTCTACTACTTGAGGTGGCTTCCCCTATTTTGACTAGGAGGGGTCTATAAGTGAACCAGTTTGCTACCCATCTGGTAACACATGGATTGTACCTAGTTGAGGGAGTTTATCTTATACGTGAGTAGGGAATAGTATCAAAGGCCTTGACCAGGTCAAGGTAGATGGTGTGCACCGTCTTCCCCTCATCTATGGCCTTGGTGACTGTCTCAAAGAATTTGACCAAATTTAAGAGGCATGACCTCCCATTGACAAAACCAAACTGTGTGGGATCAAATGTCTGGAGGTTGCCAATGTCCTTATTAATGAGATCCATGATAATCCACTCCACGGCCTTGCAGATAAAGCTAGTCAGGCGGATAGGCCTATAATTTCCTGGATTGCTGGACACTCCGCCTTTGTGCAAAGGGATAACAGTAGCTGTCCTCCATTCGACTGGGATGAAGCTGGTACTCAGGCTTTGGTTGAATAGGGTGACTAATGGTGGTGCAACTTCCTGCCTAAGTTCATGGAGGATGCAGCCTGGGATGTTATCCGGTCCCATGGAGGCTGTATTATTTGCCTTTAAGAGGGCAGTGATGACCTGCTCCCTAGAGATAAGGGGAGGGGGAATGTACTGGGGATGTCCTGTTTTACTGATGAGGGGACAGAAGAGTGAAGTTTTCACTAAACCTGCCTGCCAGCAGGTTGGCTATATCTACAGGGTTTGTGTATGTGGTGTCCTTAACCTCCAGTTCTGAGCAAATTTGGGTGCTTCTGTTGTGACTGTGAACATATGTTGAAGAAAGCCTTATGATTGTCTTCAGTAGATGTGGATGATTTCACTAGTGCTCTTATTTGCTTGTTCAGGTTAAGGAGAGAATGCTTCCAATCAGACACCTGCTCCTTCTTGGTCCTGGACAGCAGTGGTTTTCCTTTTATTATAGAGTTTATTTATTACAGATGTCCACCAGATAGGTTTACTCTTCCTTGAGTAGGATGACTTTTTCCTGTCTGGTATTCCTGATTCCATGCAAATATATAAATGCTCATATAGTACTTTGGTGTAGGTTTGGACATATGTCCCAGTTCCTGTGGAGGGGGAGGGGGCTCTGAAGCTTTTTATACCTTCCCTCAGGAAGTTGTAATGAGCTTTGGTGAAGTTTTTTTTTGTTTGACCCTACCTATGGGGGTGGGGGGGTTAGGGGAGATGTTGACTTTGAAAGTGACTGCTTTGTGGTCAGATTATACCAGGGATGAAGACACTGTAGGGATGTGGTTACTCAAATCGGTTAATACTAAGTCCAAGATATTTTCACCTCTTGTGGGGTGTCAACTAACTGGTCTAAAGCATCTGCATTGATGAAATCAAGGAATGTCTGAGCATTTGTGTTTTGGCATGAGTATTTCTTCCAATCTATAGTTGGATAGTTAAAGTCGCCCAGGATCAGGTTAAAGAGTTGAATCTTGACAGATTCGAAGAGGTCCAGACAGGTGGAGTAAGCATCTTGATTCAGAGTTGGAGGCCTGTAGCTAGCTATGATTTGAATAGGGTCTTGTCAATTGTTAACTGCATCTGGAGTATTTCCTGTGCATCATACTGTTTGACTAGCCTAGAGGTGTGTATGTCTTTTATATATATTGCAACTCCAACTCCTTTTGTTTTGCTGCCCACAGTCTGGGGTCTAAATGAATGATAGAATGAGTAACCTGGTATGGCTGGGGTGCTCTCCGCAGCTTTGAAAGTACAGTTTTGTACCTACCATAAATGTAGATGTTCGAAGATCCACATTGCTGCAGTCCTTACATATGGGTAGTCCGCTGTCCTCGGTCGGCCCGAATACCAAAGTATTAGGCTGACGTCGGTCAAGGCGCTTAAAACTGACATCAGGACGTCAGGGTACAAAAGCGCATGACCGACGTCATTTCCTCAGTCTTTTCTTGCCCCAGATGTCAGAAGGCCCTAACAAGACAGGCCAAAGCCAAAAACCAGCAAAACCCAACCAACCACCCGTGCACTAACCATATTTACAAAACGTACAACACAAACCACACCACCACCTTCAACAACAGAGGGGAAGGAGGGAGGGTAAATTGGACTGCAGCAATGTGGATCTTCGAACATCTACATTTATGGTAGGTACAAAACTGTACTATGTTCTTCATCTCACATTGCTGCAGTCCTTACATATGGGTAGAATCCCAAAGCAGAGGTAAGGGAGGATGGCAAAACTATAAAGCATTAGGAGCTGCCAACATGCCTTGTAAAATTGCAGTTGCAAATCCAGCCCTAGATTTAGAGTAAAGTGGAAGGTGGTAATGCTTAGAGAAAGTATGCACAGAACTCCAAGTAGCTGCTTCCAAAATATCTTTAGTAGCCACCCCCCTTAAAAAAGCTGTAGAAGTGGCAGTTGCCCTAGTGGAATGAGGCCTAATCCCAGCTGGAATCTCCTTACCATGATGGGAATAACAGAAAGCAATACAAAAACCAATCCACTTAGAAATAGTTTGTTTTGAAACAGGTTTGCCCTGAGAACCCAAAGCAAAAGAAACAAACTGCTGAGACTGCCTGAACCCTTTAGTTCTGCTCAAATAATATCGCAACTGTCTGTGAATATCCAAAGTGTGCAAAATCTTTTCCCCTTTATTTGGGGGTTTGCATAAAAAGTAGGCAAATGAATAGTTTGGTTTAAAGCCACACTAGAAACCACTTTAGGCATAAAAGAAGGGTTAGTACGTAAAGACACCCTATCCTTGTGGAAAATTAAGAAAGGCTCAACTGCCATAAGGGCCTGTAATTCAGAAACCCTTCTCGCAGAGGTAATGGCCAACAAAAAAGCAGTCTTCCAAGACAAATATTTCAACTCTGCCGATGCTGCAGGCTCAAAAGGTTGTAGAGTGAGTTTCTCCAACACAAAATTGAGATCCCAAGCAGGAGTAGGAGCTCTACGTGGGGGTCTTATATTCTTTGCCCCTCTAAGGAATTGCTTAAACAAAGGCTGAGAAAATAATGGTGGGTCACAGTCATAGTGAGCAGAGATTGCTGCAGCATGAACCTTTATAGAGGAGAAGGACAAACCTTTGTCCAATAACTCAGTAAGGTATTGAAGCGCCACACTTAAATTAGGTTTAGAAACATCAAAGTCCTTTGCTGTACTCCAAAATAAAAATCTCCTCCATTTATCTGCGTAAACTTTCCTTGTACTAGGCCTTCTGGCCTCCAAAATAACATTCAAAACTTGTTGTGGAAGCTGAGACCCTCCAGGGTTTAAACCAGAATATGCCAGGCTGTCAGATGTAGAGAATGAAGTTTGACATTGAGTAAATGACCGTTCTCCTGAGACAGCAGGTGAGGAATCGAAGGCAAAGGCCATGGAGGCTCCTGTACCAGACTTCTCAGTAATGGGTACCAGTGCTGTCGAGGCCAATCTGGAGCTATTAAAATCATGTTTGGCTTGTCCTGTCTGACCTTCAGCAGTACCTTTGGGAGGAGAGGCAGAGGTGGAAAGGCATACACGTGAAGATTGCTCCAATTGAACGAGAGAGCATCCACTTTCCAAGCTGAGGGATGAAACCTTTTTGTGCAAAACTTTGGCAGCTGGTAATTTAGTGGAGAAGCGAACAGATCTATGTCTGGAGTTCCCCATAACACTGTCAACCTCTGGAATACATGAGGATCCAATTTCCACTCGTGGGGATCCATAATTTGTCTGCTCAACACATCTGCTAAGGAGTTCTGTGCTCCTGGCAGAAACCTTGCCTGAAGATTTAGCTGTAAACTGAGAGCAGTCTCCCACAAAATCATTGCTTGTCTGCATAGAGGATAAGAATGTTCCCCTTGCTTGTTGATGTACCACATGACAGTTGTGTTGTCTGTTTGAATCAACACCTGCCCTGGAAGAAGTAAATCCTTGAAAGCTATCAATGCAAATTGGACTGCTAACATCTCCTTCAAGTTGATATGTAGATGTTGAAGTCTGGCAGGCCATGTGTCTTGTATCCATTTTCCATTTAGATGAGCTCCCAAGCTTTGTCTGAGGCATCTGTCGTTAAAATCTGACTCGCCTCTGGCCGGGTCACAGAGAGTCCCTTGTTTAGGTGACATTCCTGAGCCCACCACAAAAATTCCTTTTGAATGCAAGGTATTATTTGAATGACAGTGTCCAAATCTTGGCAGTGCTGTGTCCATACATTCTTGAGATACCATTGTAGCTTCCTCATATGCAGTTTGGCATTGGGAAGTACCAGAATACAAGATGCCATGAACCCCAAGGCTTGAAGGACTGTCCTTGCAGTCAGCCTGGACTGATGAGACAACTGGTGGAAGTAAAGAGAAAGATTCTTTTGTTTGTCCGGGGTCAAAAAGGCCATCTGGGATGCTGTATTCAGTCTCACACCCAGAAAGCACATGTCCTGAGAGGGTACTAGACTGGACTTTATTTCGTTCACAGAATACCCCAGGCATCTTAACACTGCCATCACATACTGTAAATGATGAAGAAGTTCGTCCTTTTCTTGGGCCAGTATCAAGCAATCATCCAAATAAGGATAGATCTGTATTCCTCTTAGCCTGAAGAAAGCTACCACTGGAGCCAGAACCTCCGTGAACACTCTGGGCGCAGTAGATAAGCCAAAGGGCAATGCAGAGAACTGATAATGTGAAGTCCCAGCCCGAAAACGCAGATACTTCCTGCAACTGGGCCTGATAGGAACATGAAGGTAAGCCTCTTTGAGATCCAGAGTCACCATCCAGTGATCTTTGCCCAGCAGAGGTAAAAGCTGTTGTAACGTTAACATTTTGAACTTGGGAATGTCCAGATATGTGTTGAGGATGGATAAATCCAAAATTGGTCTCCACGTGTTTCCTTTCTTTGGTACTAGAAACAGGCGAGAATAAAATCCTAGGCCCACTTCTGGCAGAGGAACCGTTTGTATGGCCCCTATTTGAAGTAGTAAAGAAATTTGCTTATGAGCCTCTAGTCTTTGCTGAGGAGGAACGTCCGCATGCCTTTGAAAGGAGGCAAGGTATGGAAATAAAACTTGTAACCCTGGTGTATGATATCCAATACCCATTTGTCTTGGGTAATCAACATCCAATTTTCCTTGAAGAGTGCTAACCTTCCTCCCAAAGGTGCTGCCAGGCAAGAAGGATCTGGCAGCTGAAAAGTAGGTCATTGGGCCTGTTTACGAAAGGACTGGCCCCTGCCCTCACCCGAAGATTGTGCAGGTGAACTCCTGTTCTAGGCCTGAAAGAACTCTGAGCTCTGCCCCTACCACGTCTAGATCTACCCCTAGACTGAGAATCATAAGAAGGATACGTCCACCCCTTAGCAGGCCAATTCCTACTAAACTTCGGAGGCTGAACTTGCAAAAAATCCTTAACAGCCTGCATAGACTTAGCCTTGTCTTCCATTTTCTTCAAGACTGATTCCACAGGTGAACCAAACAACACATCAGACTGCAAAGGAGCATCCAAAATCCTTGTCTTAACATGGTCAGAAAAATTCTGATCCTTTAACCAGGCGTGCCTGCGAAGAACTGAGCCAGTGGCAGCCACCCTAGACGAGGCCTGCACAGCATCAAAACCACACTGTAATGAATGCTTACCCACTTGTTCAGAGACATGCACCAAATCTTGCAACTCTTTACACTCAATGCCTTCCGCCAGAGCATCCACCTTAGACTTCAATTGAGAAAGAAGAAAATTTTGATATTTCAACATATGAAACTGGCAATTCAAAGCCCTCATAGCTAAGGTAGAAGATGTATAGACCTTCTTTCCCCATCTATCCAAAGCTCTGGCTTCTTTATCTAGAGGAACCGGATTTTTACAACAGAGGCCTTGACACCCTTAGGTCCCTGACTAATAGTTTCTGGGTCCGCCCTAGGACTCTTATAAAGATATTTATGAGCCTCAGGCACCCTGTAATACCTATCCGGTTTAACAGGAGCAGGAGGCAGAGAATCAGGATTAAGTGAAGCCTCTGCAAACACATCTTCCACAACATCCAGAACAGGGGTATAGCCAAGGGCCTATGCTGGGGTAACAGCAAAACTCCCTAAGCCTTTTCCTAGAATCAGAGAAGTCCTGACCTTCCCACTTAAAATGTTCCCTCATACAGTGAAGTGTCTCTGAAAAGGAAAACTCCTCTGGAGGAGAAGCAGAAGGAGTGGAATCATCTGCATCAGAATCAGAATAAGGAGAATACTCCTGCAAGTCTTCAGCTGAAGACTCTGAAATATCCGAAGCCTGCTCAAAACTTCCCAACTCTGGCTCCACCCTAGGCCTCTTATCAGGAGGGGGCATAGAACCTCTAATCAGAGTAATTAAATCTTCTGCCATTTTAAGCATGTGCTTCTTAGGCACAGACCCTGCTGAACTAGGAGTGACACCAACAGAAGCTGAAACTGGCCTGCCTCTGGGAGAAGCCTTGGAAACAGAAGGAGAAGGCCTAACCACCCTAGGAAGGGAGGGAGTACAGTAACTTGGGAAGCCCCTTCAGCCTGACCTGCCTCCTGAGAGACCACCTTCTGCAAAATCAAAGTCTCCCCCTGAGACTCCAGAGAAGTCTCCGTGGAACCACCGGTTCCACTGAAGCCTCTAAAGAACCGGCGTCCGAACGGACGACTCATCTTGCCTGGGTTTAACTGTTTTGTCTTTGCGCTTCTTCGCGAGAAGCGGGCCGGAGAATCCGACGGCATATTATAATTGCACCGCTTCCCAAAGACCAGCCT